>NC_053023.1:707389018-707631004 GCF_003073215.2 Triticum urartu
TATATATAATATGGCACAAATGCCCGTGCGTTGTAACGGGAGAGAAAGTTCATGTGTCCATACAAACGTCCATCAATGCGGCACGCCAACATCCATACGGTGCTATCCGAAGACGACACGCCAAGGTAAAATGTATATCAGCAAAAACTACACAATGAATGAGTTTGCTTTTCTCTTATTTTTTTGGATTATCAGGTATTCATCTTGATATAAAAAAGATGACCATAGGCCGAAATTACTTGCTACATTATAATTCTATGCAAAAACCGTAGTATGAAAATTATCAAATGACAACCTCAGAGTGCCTTTGCTTCCTTGAACGTCATGCCATGTAACAAAGATCATATAACACCTCATGATGGCTTGTAGAAGGACGACCTCATCCATTTTTATCACAACCTTGGAAAAACAATGTTGGTTGCGAAGGAAAATAACTTAAGAATGAGGAAAACCATGTCTCTACAAAATGAAAAAAATAGCGCGGGCCCTGAAAATATGCTATTAGTGTGGTATAGCGCGCTACAACGTGCTATTAGCGAGACATTGTACATAAATTAATTTAGCGAGGTAATTCTCTACACGCTATAGTGTGCTATTAGCGGCGCTATAGCGCGCTATTTTTTCCAGTGACATAAAGAGCAATGACACTAAGACAAATAAACCAGCACTTGAAGGTACTGGCACATAATTGGATTATCGACTTCATTAGTTCTACACATGCAACTTCTAACATGCTGGAAACAAAAAGAACTACATTTCCTATGAACCGGCAACCTTCCACTATTCTTGTGCCTAGAGCAATATTTAGTACCGCTAATTGCAAAACAAAATCAATATATAGGATTTTCAATTATTGTTACCAATCTAAACTAACAATTGCTTGAGGTCACGCACCATAATCGTCTTCCTTCGAGGAGGTTGGAAGCCTGCTCTGCCCGTTCTTGTTATTTGGTTCCCCATGTAAGAAGGGATGCACATCCTTGTGAACTGATAAAAATGGATGTGAGAATTGATAAGCAACAACACGGTTCAGATCTGGAAATGAAGAACAGGGAAATGGAAGAAAAATGTCATTTTTCAGGTCTCCATGACAACAAAATGATAGGAATTAACACACTCAACATAAGCTTGTAATGCACCCAATTTATTTTAGCAAAAATTCCTTCAGTTGCAATTATAAAAAGAGAAGGAAAAATAATAGAATGTACATTGTAATAGACAATGCTGCTACACCACAAAATAGAGGGCTCACTCCTTGGCTAATATAATTTCCTCACTCCCGGCAACCTAGAACCCATTAGTAGCCGACCTCTGCATATATGTGATTGCAAACTTGCACTCACTATGAAAGTAATAACACAAGAAACAGTTGTATGAAATGAAGCACTCTATTTTTGACTTTATTCTGATTTCACAAAGAGCTTTTTTCTTTGTTGGCTACTCAAAATTATTTTCTTGCCTCCACCACTCTAGCCTTTTTGCCACTTCTTTGTGAGCTAAATACCGGTGCATTGCTACAGAAGGCTTATATCATAGGTTTTTCCATGTTCTGCAATAAAAGAACTATAAAATATTGGTAAACTACATAGTGATTTGCAACAAAAAAAGTGCTTTAAGGATCCGTCAACCAAATGCCAATTCCATCTCATCAAAAGATTAACATGACTGGAGGAGGTTATTAGGATCATTTAGGGACCTACTGGACACTCCTCACTTTAGCAGTTCCAACATGTCACTACATCTTTTTCATCATGGAATTCTCATTATTTGTCGATATCAACCACCGCCATTTCCTTGTGGGGAGATACATCTACTTTCTTGTAGAACTCGTGTAGGCATCACACTCTTTGACGATTTTCTCCACTCTGTCACCCAATAGTTTATCATTCTGAAGAATGTGCTTGACATCTTTCCACATCATCAACATGTTTGTTTGCCTCTGTCAAGGTTAAGTTAAAAGGAAAGAAGGATAGCAGTAGGGTTAATGACAGTTCTAATGCTAGTAACATTCTAGATAGTGTAAGAAGACAATAACAAAAGATAAGCACCTGCAAAGGCCAATTCTCTGGCTTGAGTGCAGCCCATTGACAATTTCTTGATGTTATCAAGGTCAAATGCCACATCCTATATGCAGATTGATGTGTCTGTGACAAAAAACAAAAATGGGTGCCGTCGCACATAATAAAAAAGTATTGCAATACTAATCTTGTCTTTTGTGTTCCTATCTTGCTAGTGTGATGCGAAACAACAATTCTCAATTAACATTAACTGGAATGGTTACATGTTGCGCGAACCGCAGTCATTATGTGTGACAACACTCAGAAAGTCAGAAGTGTGTCAAAATGAATCTAAAAAGTGTTTGTGGAAGGAAATAACAGTGATATATGTAAAGAGACCAAACTAAGCAAGTCTGTGTGTGTATGACTGTCTATTTAAGTATGCAAACAACCTGGAGAATAAAACAACGTTTAGACTATTAGTAATCATGGAAGAGCTTACTATGCAAAAAGTAATCATACAAAAAAGGGTCATACAAATGGTAAAGAAGAAAGTCCACATAGTTATTCTGAAATAATACTCGGCATAGAGCCCACCATTGGCATAGACAGTTTTTCCTACAGGTGATCATATAGAAGCAGTATGAATCAAACTGAACAAGACTAAAATGTTAATCATATCTATATTTTTAAGAGCATCTTTGTCAAATCTGGAGTGCCGCTTAACTGGAGAAGGTTTAGGTGAATAAGTTGTGCTCAAAGAGATACTACAGACTCTCGATGAACATTGCACAACTCGCAGACATTGCATCACGATCAGACGATCAGGCTAAAAACGAACGTTGATCATGATCAGGACTCACTATCACTATGAATAGAGCGACGTGAACCAGAAGCACGACCGCTTGTTTCCCTTCGCCCTGGAGAGGGACTCAACGACCTCGACCTTCTTGTGCTTGCCGGCGAGGCTGTACGCCCGAACCCGTGTCTCACCACTGTTGATGTCCCTGTAGTAGACGGTGCTGGGCCTTAGCCCGGGGCACTCCCTTGTGGACACAGCCACCGTGCCGGATGCGTCCATGGGCACCGCAACGTTGCCAATGTCGTCCTCCTCCTCCCATGTCCCACCGCACTCGTCCAGCACGCGAACCATGAACTCCTCACCCACGGCCGCCTCGACGAGCTCCACTTGGATCAGCGCCCCACCGCCGGGGGTCTGCACGAGGAAGTTGCTCTCCACGCGCGAGGTTGGCCTTCGCATCACGGACGGGATGATATCGGGGACGCGGAGCCCAGCCCGTGCAACTCTAGGAAGACGTACACAACCCTGAAGCGGGTGTTGGCGTAGAGTTGCCCGCGGTGGAGCGCCAGGTCCACCATGACCAGGATGTTGCTCGGCCTCACAGATTTCCAGGTGCTCTTGCCGGGTCGATCCGTGGCCCACTGTTGGCGGTGCGGCTGGAAGTAGATGACGGCCACCATCGCCCTGCCGTCGGGCATGGGCACCGGGATGGCCTTGTAGATCAGGGTGTCCTTGTGGTGGATCAGGGCGTTTGAGGTGGACACTGAGACCGGCAGGTGTACTCTCAACGCGGTCGGCGAGGGGAGCGCCGCGACGGGGGGCAGAAGCGCGCTCCCATCAGGGCCCCTCCTGCTGCCGTGCACAACAAAGAGGAACGGAGAGTGGAGGCGCTGGCAGCAGCCGTGGAGGACGCTAGGCGCCTAGGCGCCTACAGGGGGCCTGGGGAGGCCGGAGACGGAGAAGGGACCGAGAGGGCTGGAGGTAGAGGGGGGAGCCAGAGCCAGGGCAGGGGAGGGAGACGCTGAGAGAGCCGACGGGAGGGGAGGGGCAGCCATCGGTGCGATGAAGAGGATAAGATAGAAGAAAGGAGAGCGAAAGGAATTTTTACAAAATGCAGGGATTAGTTTGCAAAAAAAAACGTTTTCTCAGATCCACTCAAATAGGGACTGCGGGTTCATTTACCAAAAAGCACAAGGACCTTTCTGCAAACTTGCTGCGACGGTGAACCCGGAGACTCAATCCGTGCTTTATTATTATGGAGAGATACATTCTTTAATATTATTCTCAAGATCAGAGGTGTTCCTATTATTATTATTATTATTATTATTATTATTATTATTATTATAAGAAGGATTGCCATAATTATTAGAGGAATTACTAGGAATAGGTCTAGGATTAAAATTACCTCTATAAGCATTGTCATTGAAATTATTTCGCGAGATAAAATTCACATCTATGGCATCACTATTTTGCTTAATCAAAGTAGACAAAGGAACATCATTAAAATCAATAGGAGCACTTTTATTACCAACAATTTCATAAGAGCATCAACTTTTTCACTCAAAGAAGAAATTTCTTCAACTGAATTAACTCTTTTACTAGTAGGAACTCTTTCGGTATGCCATCGCGAATAATTTGCCATAATATTATAAAGCAATCTGGTGGATTCACCCAAAGTAATTTCCATAAAAGTACCACCCGTGGCGGAATCCAAAAGATTATGAGAAACAAAATTCAACCCCGCATAAAATTTTTGTATGATCATCCAAAGATTTAACCCATGAGTTGGGCAATTCCTTAGCATTAATTTCATCCTTTCCCAAGATTGTGCAACATGCTCTTGTTCAAGTTGCTTGAAATTCATGATCTGGGTTCTAAGGGAAATAATTTTTGCAGGCGGAAAATATTTAGTAATAAAAGCATCTTTGCACTTATCCCAAGAATCGATACTATTGCGAGGCAAAAAAGAAAACCAATTTTTTACACAATCTCGCAAAGAAATCGGCAATAATTTCAACTTCACAATATGATTGTCCACATCTTTTTTCTTTTGCATATTGCATAATTCCACGAATGTGTTAAGATGGGACGCGGCATCCTCATTAGGAGTGCCGGAAAATTGATCTTTCATAACAAGATTCAACAAATCAGTATTAATATCACAAGACTTCGCACTAGTGGCGGGAGGAGGAATCGTAGTGCTAATAAAATCATTGTTGTTGGTATTGGAGAAATCACACAACTTGGTGTTCTCTTGAGTCATTGTGACTACGCAACAAGATTGCACTCAAAAACAGATCTGACGAGAAAATGGTGAACGAAAAAGAGGGCGAATAAAACGGAAATTTTTTGTGAAGTGGGGGAGAGGAAAATGAGAGGCAAATGGCAAATAATGTAAATTGCAAGGAGAGGATATTTCTGATTAGGAAACTGGTAGATGTTGATGATGTCTCCCCGGCAATGGCGCCAGAAATTGGCTAGTTGACGGGTGACGAATCCTCTCCGGCAACGTCACCAGAAATTCCTTTTGATGCAGCTTGAACTACGTCGGTATTACCCCAAAAAGGAAGGGATGCTGCAGCACATCTACGGTAGGTATTTCCCTCAGTGATGAGACCAAGGTTACCGAACCAGTAGGAGAACCACGCAACACCACATAAACAGCTCCTGCACACAAAGAACAAATACCTGCAACCAGACGTAAGAGAGGGGTTGTCAATTCCTCATGGGTAAAAAGATAGGTAAAATTGTAGTGGATTGGATAAATAGATCTCGCGGGATCGCGAGATAAAATAAATATAAAAGAAAAGCATCAAGGTATTTTTGTATTTTTGTATTAATAGATCTGAAAATAAAAGCAAATAAAAATAGATCGCGAAGGCAAATATAATAAAGAAGAGACCCGAGGGCCGTATATTTCACTAGTGGCTTCTCTCGAGAAAATAGCAATGGTGGGTAAACAAATTACTGTTGGGAAATTGATAGAACTTCAAATAATCATGATGATATCTAGGTAATGATCATTATATAGGCATCACGTCCAAGATTAGTAGACCGACTCCTGCCTGCATCTACTACTATTACTCCACAGATCGACCGCTATCCAGCATGCATCTAGTGCATTAAGTTCATGGAGAAATGGAGTAATGCAATAAGAACGATGACATGATGTAGACAAGATCTATTTATGTAGAAATAGACCCCATCTTGTTATCCTTAATAGCAATGATACATACGTGTCGGTTCCCCTTCTGTCACTGGGATCAAGCACCGTAAGATCGAACCCATCACAAAGCACCTCTTCCCATGGCAAGAAAAAATGATCTAGTTGGCCTAATAAACCAAAGATTTGAAGAAGAAATACGAGGCTATACGTAATCATGCATATAAGAGATCAAAGAACTCAAATAACTTTCATGTAAAAAACATAGATCTGATCATAAACTCAAAGTTCATCGGATCCCAACAAACACACCGTAAAAAGAGTTACATCAAATAGATCTCCAAGAGACCATTGTATTGAGAATCAAGAGAGAGAGAGAGGAAGCCATCTAGCTACGAACTACGGACCCATAGGTCTACAAAAGACTACTCACACATCATCGGAGAGGCACCAATGAGAATGATGAACCCCTCCGTGATGGTGTCTAGATTGGATCTAGTGTTTCTGGAACTTGCGGTGGCTGGAAATTATTTTCATTAACCCCCCTAGGATTTCTGGAATATTGGGGTATTTATAGAGCAAAGAGGTGGTGCGGGAGGCCACCGAGGTGGGCACAACCCACCTGGGCGCGCGTGGGGGCCCAAGCACACCCTGGTGGGTTTTGCTCCCTCGGGGCATCCCCAGGTGCTTCTCCAGCCCATTGGGTGTCTTCTGGTCCATAAAAATTCCACAAAAAGTTTTGCTGCATTTGGAGTTCGTTTGATATTGATTTCCTGCGATGTACGAAACAAGCAAAAAACAACAACTGGCACTAGGCATTATGTCAATAGGCCAGTCCCAAAAATGATATAAAATGATTATAAAATGATTGTACAACATCCAAGAAAGATAATATAACAACATGAAACAATCAAAAATTGTAAATACATTGGAGATGTATCAATTAGCAAGTTTAATAGTGACATCTATGGCTTCTATTTCAGCGGGTGCTATATCATTCATAATTTCTTGGTATAAAGTAAAAGGGATAGCACTCACACTAGCACCTAAATGACATAAGCCATGAGAGCAATGATCTCCTATTTTAACTGAGACGACAAGCATGCCAACAACAAGTCTATGTTTATCATTTTCATCGGGGTTGGCAATTCTAGCAGCTTCATCACAGAAGTAAATAACATGCCCATCAATATTATCGACCAAGAGATCTTTAACCATAGCAACACTAGGTTCCACTTTAATTTGTTCAGAGGGTTTAGGTGCTTTAATATTGCTTTTGCGAACCAGTGTTGATACCTTAGCATGTTCCTTTATCGTGACAGGGAAAGGTGAGTTTTCAATATAAGCAGTAGGCAGAACTAGATCAACATTGTAAATAATAGTTTCATCTTTAATTATATCTGGTTCTTTAATTTCTTCTCTAATAGGTGTAAACCACTTCTCCTTAGAGAGATCAACATGAGTAGCAAATGATTTACAAAAAGAGGCTACTATCTCAGAGTTAGGTCCATATTTAGTGCTAAACTTGTGAAAGCATCGTTATTCATAAAAGATTTAACACAATCATACTCAAGCTTAATACCTGACTCTTTACCTTCGTCGAGTTCCCAGTCTTCATAGTTATGTTTAATTCTTTCTAAAAGATCCCACCTGAATTCAATAGTCTTCTTCATTAAAGAACCAACACAGGAAGTATCGAGCATGGATTGATCATTATGAGAAAGCTGAACATAAAAATTCTGAATGATAATTTCTCTTAAGAGCTCATGATTGGGGCATCAATATAACATTGACTTAAGCCTCCCCCAAGCTAGAGCGATACCTTCTCCTTCATGAGACAAATTATATATATATATATATATATAGTGTTACTATTCATCACCCAGGGTGCAGAATAAGTTATTCTTCACCCGAGGTAATCTTACGATCATTTCATAATTAAATTACGTTTGAAATTCAAATAGTTACATTTCTATTGATTCACTACATAAAATTTGACATAAGTAAATAAAAATATAGGTCATAAGACAAGAAAATTTGCAGTTTATGTGTATTTTAGAATATGTTTTTACGTTTATAATTTTACATAACATAAAATGTTTTTTACGGCGATTATATATTTCTTACGGTCTCTTTTTGCGTCAGAAATAAGACAAAACTTACGGAACGTAAAATTACGGTGTATTGATGGTAAAATAGAGGGGGGGTGAAGAATAACTATTCCTCACCCAGGGTGACGAATAGCGTGACCCTATATATATATATATATATATATATAAATTCTGATCACAATGAACTAGATGCATAGGACTTTTGGTGAAATTCCAATTTCAAATGATTCCAGTTCCAAGATCCAATATCATCACATAGCCTATACCATGTCAGTGATTTCTCCCCCAAAGATAAAGGTAAAACCTTCATATTGAATTCATCTCCGGGCAAACCTGCAAGCTTAAACAATCCACAAATTTCATCCACATGTATCAAATGCATATCGGCATGTGTTCTTCCGTCTCCTGCATAAGAATTAGCTAGTAGTTGCTCTTTCATACCCGAAGGAATCTCATAACTAATATTTTCAGTAGGTGCAGTAGGTTGAGGGGCAACTCTTTGTGCTTCCGATCGAGGTGAAGATACCCCGAACAAACCCCTCAAAGGATTGTCTTCCATAGTAACAAGTGACAATAAATTTCAGCACGTAATATAAATTTTTCCTTACCGATTTCCACTTACCAAGAGAGCTTGACATAATTTGCGAAAACATTTAGACTATGTTCACGATAATTGGTTCAGTTAATCAAATTACTAGTGAACTCCCACTTAAATCAACATCCCTCAAGTTGTCTAAGTGTTACATGATCCATATCAAATAACCCATGTCCGATCATCACGTGAGATGGGGTAGTCATCGATGGTGAACATCTCCATGTTGATCATATCTACTATATGACTCATGTTAGACCTTCCATTCCTCTGTGTTCCGAGGCCATGTATGTACATGCTAGGATCGTCAAGTTTAACCCAAGTATTCTGCATGTGTAAAACTGGCTTACACCCGTTGTATGTGAACGTAGAGTCTATCACACCCGATCATCATGAGGTACTTTGAAAGACAAACTTTTGCAATGGTGCATACTTGGGGAGAACACCTTTTATATTGAAATTAAGTGAAGGGGGTCATCTTGTAATGCTACCTCATCCTAAGCAAAATAAGATGCATAAAAGATAAACATCATATGTAATAGATATATGTGACATGATATAGCCATTATCATCTTGTGATTTTGATCTCCATCTCCAATGCACCTGGCATGATCTCCATCATCACCGGCATAACACTATGATCTCCATCATTCTGTCGTCACGTGTTTCATCCACCAACTATTGCTTCTACAACTATTGCTAACGCATAGCGATAAAGTAAAGCAATTACATGGCGTTAAATCATTGACACACATGTCATACAATAAATTAAAAACAACCCTTTGGCTCCGGTTGGTTGCCATACTCATCGACATGCACATCGTTAACCTATTAAAAAACATGATCATCTCATACATCAACATATATCACATCACATTTTGGCCATACAACTTCACAACATACCCGGCAAAAACAAGTTAGACTTCCAATACTTTGTTGTTGCAATTTTTCCGTGGCTGCTAGGGAAAACTGTAAGAACCGTTCTTATCTAAGAAAAACTACAACGGTTATATTCAAGTTACCTTTTAACCTTCTGCAAGGACCGCCTTTGTCAAATCAGGTTCAACTAAAGTAGGAGAGACAGACACCCGCAATGCCAGTTTTATGCAATACAAGTTGCATGTGAGTTAGTGGAACCGGTCTCTTGTGCGTGGAAAGTAAGGTTAGTATGAGCCACTTCATCCCACAATAACACCTAATCCAAATAAGAAAAAGGAAGTGAGCAATATGAACATCAACACCCACAACTTCATTGTGTTCTACTCGTGCATATACATCTACGCATAGATCTAGCTCATGATACCACTGATGGGGAACAAAGCACGAAAATAAAAAAAATTCCTATGAACACCCAAGATCTATCTATGGAGAAGTATAGCAATGAGAGGGGAGTGTGTCTACATACCCTTGTAGACTGAAAGCATTAGCGTCGTAACGCGGTTGATGTAGTCGTACTCTTCACGATCCAATCGCAATCCAATCTGATCTAGTGCCGAACAGACAACACCTCCGAGTTTAGCACACGTACGGCTCGGTGGCGTCCTCTCCTTCTTGATCCAAAAAGAGAGGGAGATGAGGTAGATGAGATCTGAACCAACACAACGACATGGTGGTGGTGGTGTCAACGGAATTCCGGCTTCACCGAACGCTGACTGAACATGGAGGAGTAACAGGAGAAAAACGGGGCAAGCGCAGAAGGGTTGGATGCCCCCTGCGCCTTCCCACTATATATAAGGGTGAGGGAGGGGAGGTATATCCCTATCCCCCTCCCAAGGAAGGGGGCAGCGGCCAAGGGGGAGGAGTGCCCTCCTAGCCAAGTGGAGGGGCCTCCCCATTAGGGTTTCCCTTCCCTAGGTGCATGGGCCTTGTAGGGGCTGATGCACCTGGCCCAAAAAGGCTAGGGTGCCCCCTCCAGCCCATGCTACTGTATGGGATGTGGTGGAACCCTTTACGGACTTCCGGACCCTCCAGAGTCCTCTGTAACCTTCTGGATGCTTCCCGGTACAATACCGAAAAAACCTAACTTTTCTGGAACCCCGATAACAACTTTCCATATACAAATATTTACCTTTGGACTATCTCGGAGCTCCTCGTAACATTCCGGATCCCATCCAGGACTCCAAACAACCTTCATAATTTCCACTATTAATATCTCAATACTACCCTAGCGCTACCGAACGTTAAGTGTGCGACCCTACGGGTTCAAGAATCATGTAGACATGACCAAGACTCCTCTCCGGTCAATAACCAATAGCGGGACCTGGATGCCCATATTAGTTGAACCATGATGTCAAGGATTCTATCAATCCTGTATGCAATTCCCTTTGTCCGGTGATATGTTACTTGCCCTAGATTCAATCGTCGGTATCTCCATACCTAGTTCAATCTCATTACCGGCAAGTCTCTTTACTTGTTTCGTAATACAAGATCCCATTACTGAACTCATTAGTCACATGCTTGAAAGCTTATTGTGATGTTATATTACCAAAAGGTCCTAGGGATATCTCTCCGTCACATGGAGCAACAAATCCCAGTCTCAATCCATGCAACCCAACAAACACCTTTGAAAATACCTATAGAGTACCTTTATGATCACCCAATTACAAAGTGATGTTTGATAGCACATAAAGTATTCCTCTGGTATCCAAGAGTGGCATTATCTCATGGTTTGAGGAACTGATACTTGACATGAAGAAAGCTGTAGCAAATAACTAAGGGATTTTTACATTTGTGCCCCTGGCTCCTTTGCCATACTCATTCATCCCCATACTATTAACATTTGCTCACTTTTCCCCACTCTCTTGTCTGAAACCCTCAGAAATGGTCACAAACGGTGGATGCCATCGTGTCAGTGCTTTAACCGTTAACTCCGACTACTTGGGCCGCGCTGACTGTGTCGCCCGGTCATGATGAGTGGGGTCGCGTCGGACGGTGTCGCTGTTCGCCCATTGGGCCGTGGTTAGAATGTTGGGCCATGCATGCACCGCACCGATAGAAGCCTGTTATGCATGCATGACAAGTCCAACTAGCCTACTATGCATGCACATAGCTAGCCTACCTGCATGCGTTGCTACCCTCCGCCACGATGCACTGACCGACCTCTTTTTGCATGCGAGCCGCCACAAACGCCGACCGACCTCTTTCTTCACGTGAGCTGATATGTCTCCATCGTATCTACTTATCCAAACACTTCTGACCTTGTTTTGGACTCTAACTTCCATGATTTGAATGGAATTAACCCGGACTGACGCTGTTTTCAGCAGAATTGCCATGGTGTTATTTTTGTGCAGAAATAAAAGTTCTGGAATGACATGAAACTTCACGGAGAATATTTTTGGAATTTATAAAAAATAATAGCGAATGAATCAACACCAGCGGCCCACACCCTGTCCACGAGGGTGGGGGGCGAGCCCACCCCCCTGGGTGCGCCCCCTGTTTCGTGGGCACCTGAGCCTCCACCGACCTCAACTCTAACTCTATATATTCACATTCGGGGAGAAAAAATTAGAGACAAGGATTCATCGCATTTTACGATACGGAGCCGCCACCAAGCCCTAATCACTCTCGGGAGGGCTGATCTGGAGTCCGTTCGGGGCTCCGGAGAGGGGAATCTGTCACCATCATCATCATCAACCTTCCTCCATCACCAATTTCATGATGCTCAGCATCGTGCGTGAGTAATTCCATCGTAGGATTGCTGGACAGTGATGGGTTGGATGAGATTTATCATGTAACCGAGTTAGTTTTGTTAGAGTTTGATCCCTAGTATATATCCATTATGTTCTGAGATTGATGTTGCTATGGCTTTGCTATGCTTAATGCTTGTCACTAGGGCCCGAGTGCCATGATTTCAGATTTGAACCTATTATGTTTTCATGAATATATGTGAGTTCTTGATCCTATTTTGCAATTCAATAGTCACCTACTATGTGTTATGATCCGGTAACCCCGAAGTGACAATAATCGGGACCACTCCCGATGATGACCGTAGTTTGAGGAGTTCATGTATTCACTAAGTGTTAATGCTTTGTTCCGGTACTCTATTAAAAGGAGGCCATAATATCCCTTAGTTTCCGATAGGACCCCACTGCAACGGGAGGGTAGGACAAAACATGTCATGCAAGTCCTTTTCCATAAGCACGTATGACTATATTCGGAATACATGCCTACATTACATTGATGAACTGGAGCTAGTTCTGTGTCACCCTATGTTATAACTGTTGCACGAGGAATCGCATCCGACATAATTATCCATCATTGATCCATTGCCTACGAGCTTTTCACATATTGATCTTTGCTTAGTTACTTTTCCGTTTCCATTGTTACAATCACTACAAATACTGCTACTGTTACTTTTGCCACCATTACCGCTACTTCCATATTACTTTGCTACTAAATACTTTGCTGCAGATATTAAGTCTTTCAGGTGCGGTTGAATTGGCAACTCAACTGTTAATACTTGAGAATATTCTTTGGCTCCCCTTGTGTCGAATCAATAAATTTGGGTTGAATACTCTACCCTCAAAAACTGTTGCGATCCCCTATACTTGTGGGTTATCAAGACTATTTTCTGGCGCCGTTGCCGGGGAGCATAGCTCTATTCTTTGAGTCACTTGGGATTTATATCTGTTGATCACTATGAAGAACTTGAAAGATGAAAGAACCAAGATTTATCCCTCAACTACGAGGGGAGGTAAGGAACTGCCATCTAGCTATGCACTTGATTCACCTTCTGTTATGAGTAAACTTGTGACACCTACACCTGCTATTCATTCTGATATGTCGCATGTTATTGATGATGCCAGTTCTGCTTTGCATGAGATTTATGATGAAACTACTTCTATGCTAGATAATACTGTGCCATTAGGTGAATTTCTTGATGAACAACTTGCTAGGGTTAGAGAGAATGAAATTATTGAAACTAATAATATTGATTAAAGTGATGATGAAGATTCTCCCCCTAGATATGAATTGCCTGTTGTGCCTGAGGGTTATGTTATGGATGAAGAAACTGATAGAGACTTTTTAGCTTGCAATGATAGATATGATCTTAAGAAATTGTTAGCTAAGCTGAAAGATAAATCCTTGAATGCTAGAATGAAACATGACCTTGCTTTTGCTACTTCACCTATCTATATTGCCGATAAGGATTATGATTTCTTTGTCGATCGTGAGTTAATTACTTTGGTTGAATATGATCCTTTTTATGGCTATGAATGTAAAACCGTTGTGGCACATCTTACTAAATTAAATGATATAGCCACTCTGTTCACTAATGATGAGAAAACTCACTATTACTTTATCCTTAAGTTATTTCCATTCTCATTAGAGGGTGATGCTAAAACATGGTTTAATTCTCTTGATCCTGGTTGTGTGCGTAGTCCCCAGGATATGATTTATTACTTCTCTGCTAAATATTTCCTCGCTCATAAGAAACAAGCTGCCTTAAGGGAAATATATAATTTTGTGCAAATTGAAGAAGATAGTCTCCCACAAGCTCGGGGGAGGCTTGTCCGATTACTTTATGCTTTGCCTGATCATCCTCTCAAGAAAAATGAAATACTTGATATCTTTTATAATGGACTAACCGATGCTTCCAGAGACCACCTGGATAGTTGTGCTGGTTGTGTTTTCAGGGAAAGAACTGTTGATCAAGATGAATTGCTATTGAATAATATGTTGAGTAATGAAAATGATTGGACACTTCCTGACCAACTCCTAAGACAACTCCGAAGAAAAGGGTTATTCTATTTCTCAGTCCCGAAGATATGCAAGAGGCAAAGAAATCTATGAAAGAAAAATGTATTAAAGCTGAAGATGTCAAGAATTTACCACCTATTGAAGAAATACATGGTCTTGATAACCCGACACAGGTAGTAAAGGTACATTCTCTCTATAGATTTGATGAAGGTGATATTCCTCGTAATAAGCCTGCTAGCCAATGCTTGGATGAGTTTGATAATTTTATTGTTAAACAAGAAAACTTCAATGCTTATGTTGGTAGACAAGTGAAACGTAATGCGTATATGATTGAACACTTGAGTGATTATATGTCTAGAGTTAAAGGTGAACTTAAACTTATTAGTAAACATGCTTCTATGGTTACCACTCAAGTAGAACAAGTGCTTAAAGCTCAGAATGATTTGCTCAGTGAATTAGATAATAAGAAAAATGATAATGCTGTTAGAGTTGTGACTAGAGGGGGTAAAATGACACAGGGACCTTTGTATCCTGAGGGTCACCCTAAGAGAATTGAGCAAGATTCTCAGAGAACTAATGTTGATGCACCTAGTTCTTCTAAGAAGAAGAAAAGGAAAAATGATAGGACTTTGCATGCTTCTAGTGAACCTGTTGTTGACACACCTGAGAATCCCAGTGATATTTCTATTTCTGATGCTGAAACACAATCGGGTAATGAACATGAACCTAGTGATAATGTTAATGATGATGTTCATACTGATGCTCAACCTAGCAATAACAATGATGTAGAGATTGAACTTGTTGTTGATCTTGATAACCCACAATCAAAGAATCAACGTTATGATAAGAGAGACTTCGTTTCTAGGAAGCACGGTAAAGAAAGAGAACCATGGATTCAGAAACCCATGCCTTTTCCTCCTAAACCATCCAAGAAAAAGGATGATGAGGATTTTGAGCGCTTTGCTGAAATGATTAGACCTATCTTTTTGCGTATGCATTTGACTGATATGCTTAAAATGAATCCTTATGCTAAGTATATGAAAGATATTGTCACAAATAAAAGAAAGATACAAGAAGCTGAAATTTCCTCAATGCTTGATAATTATACTTTTAAGGGTGGAATACCAAAGAAACTGGGAGATCCAGGAGTACCAACTATACCATGCTCCATTAAAAGAAACTATGTTAAAACTACTTTATGTGATCTTGGAGCCGGTGTCAGTGTTATGCCTCTCTCTTTATATCGTAGACATGATTTGAATAAGTTGACACCTACAGAAATATCTTTGCACATGGCTGATAAATCAACTACTATACCTGTCGGTATTTGTGAGGATGTGCATATTGTGGTTGCAAACGTTACTATTTTAATGGACTTTTTTATTCTTGATATTCCCGAGGACGATAGTATGTCTATTATTCTTGGTAGACCCTTTTTGAATACTACAGGGGCTATTATTTATTGCAACAAAGCAAATGTAACTTTTCATGTTAATGGTAATGAGCATACGGTACACTTTCTGAGGAAACAACCTCAAGTCCACAGCATTAATTCTATTAGAAAAACTTCAACGTTTACTATTAGTGGTTTTGAATTTCCTCTTCCTACTGTCAAGAAGAAATATGATATTCTTATTGTTGGGGACGTGAATATCCCTGTTGAGGTAACTTAGTGTTATTCGAAAATTCTTCGGTTTCATGTTGTTCGAAAAGAATTTGTTAACAAGACTTGATCAACCTTGTTAATGGATTCCTTTTTGATGAGCATGATATGGATGAAGTTAGAAAGCAAAACTCTCTGTACCCTCCTTTTACTTTCTGTTATTTAGATTAAATAAAGAAAAAAAATAGTATTTCTATCTATTTTTTGAATTATCCTTGCAATAAAAAATACCCCGAAAATAAAAGTTCTCCAAATGTCTTGAAAATTTTATATGATTTTTTAGAATATTTAAGAATATTTGGCACTGAGAACACACCTGGGGAATCCACCACCTGACTACGAGGGTCCAGGGTGCGCCCACCCCCTAGGCACGCCACCTGCCTCGTGGAGCCCACGTGGGCCCCCTCCACTTATTCTTGCACCCACACACTTCGTCTTCCTCCAGAAAAAATCATCCACCAGCTCAAACCCGAGTTCAAGCTCATCTTGCTGCCATTTTCGATCTCCTAGCTCAAAGCTCCATTCAAAAAACTGCTTTGGTGATTGTTCTTCGGCATGTGACTCCTCCAATGGTCCAATTAGTTTTTGTTCTAGTGCTTTATTTATTGCAAATTTTTGCTGCTTAGGTGACCCTGTCCTTGAGCTTGCATGTCAAATTTATATGGTCAAAAGTAGTTTTAATGCATGATACAGCCTCTAGGCACTTGTAGGAGTGGTTGTTATCAATCTTGTTGAGTTTGGTTCACTTTTATTTTGAGTCACTAAAAATTTTAGAAATTTTTCAGAGAAAGAAAATGATGAAAAGATTGTTGAGGGGCTCTTCGAGCCGAAGCTCGAAGGATAAGCAAAGTGAAGAGAATAAGAATCCCAAATATAATCTCCGTCGCACTATGGAGGTTCGGTCATGCAAATGGCCTTGTGATGAGTTCTTGAGAGCAACCGGGATTTATGAGGACTTTTATTATTTGGCTAAGAATGCAGGCCTCATCGACTTCCTCCGCGACCAGCGCGAACAGTATCTCCTCCTCACTAATATTTTCATGCAAAATTTCTACTTTCATGCTAAGAAATCACCACCTTCAGTGGAATTCCATTTATATGACGAGGTTAAGGAGATGTCACTATATGATTTTTGCCGAGTCTGTAAGATCCCCTTTGTAGGCAGCATAGAGGAACCACATCGTAATGATGTGGAGGGGTTTATTGATACAATTACTGTAGGGGAAACGAGGAAAGTTTCTGATGCAAGAATTACTAGCATACATTTTCTTTTTCTATGTTACTTTGCAATATTTGCTAGTAGATGCTTGATTGGTCACGGGAACAGTGGAAATCTCAGCACCCCTGATATTGTTATTTTGCGCCATGCTTTGTTACGTGATACCACTTTCAGTTTAGGCGCTATTGTTGCTAAACGATTAAATCTGAACCGAACAAAGGGTCCCATCTTCGGAGGCATCTTTGCTTCGCGCCTTGCTGCACACTTTAGGATACCTATTAGGCATTATGAGAAATAGGAAAAGTTGCTGCCCCCTATTTTTCCAGATTATAAGAGTATGGTAGCACATGATTTCATTGTTAAAGATAAGAAGAAGATGCTTAAATATAAATTGATATTTGATAAAAATTACTGTGAGATTATTACCTTGCATGCACCCTCTTTGTTTAACATATTTTCAGGCATGTACCTCGTTTTGCCGGAGGCCGTTCATGCATATTGGAGCTTGACACCAGCTCCAGAGCCCGAGCCCGAGCCACCCCTTGATCCTTATTGATAGTCTGTTTATCAGTGGGATCCAGAGGAGATCACCAACCTGTGGCATCCAGAGGACACTCCTTCGTACACCAGAGAGGGAAGCTTTGAGCCATGGCCCTAGACCAACTTAGGCCAAAAGCCTAAGCTTGGGGGAGTACGTATTTCTCACCGACATTACATTCATCTCCACACACTCGTGAGAATTTTTGGTGCTCATATTGTTTCATTGTACTATCCATGGTAGCTTAATTCTTTTCTAAGCCTTCTTCTTGTGTGTTTGAAAAACCTTAATAAAAACTAAAAAAATTAGTTGTAGCTTTTAGCTACTTTACTTCCCATGCCCGTAGTAGTAATTAAAAGAAAACCCAAAAATATTTCTCGTTCTTCTTTTGCTTGTTGGGAGCTTTCCCGTGTAAATAGTTTTGTTTCATTTCTTTTCTTTGGGGGTCGAGAGGAGAAGACCATGAAGAAAATGCTGAGTGGCTCTCATATGCACTATTGTTGATTTAACCGAGAGCCCATATTACCTTGTCTTCTCCCTTGTATTGAATGCTTGCAGATTCCGACTTTGTCCAATGCACGTGCACTATTATTATTATCCACACCGTTCGGTCGTGCAAGTGAAAGGCAATAATGACGATATATGATGGACTGATTGAAATGAGAAAAGCTGGTATGAACTCAACCTATCTTGTTTTTGTAAATATGATTAGTTCATCGTTCCTGATTCATCCTATTATGAATGAAACATGTTTGCAATGACAATTAGAGATTATAGTTTCTCATGCCATTCTTAATTAGCTAGGAGTTTATAATGGTTTACCTTGCATGCGAGCATGCTATTAAAATGGTTGTGATGTGGTATGATAGGGAGGTATCCTCCTTTAAACGATTTGAGTGGCTTGACTTGGCACATGTTCACGCATGTAGTTGAAACAAAATCAACATAGCCTCCACGATATTTATGTTCATGGTGAATTATATCCTACTCATGCTTGCACTCAGTGTTGATTAATTTTAATGCATGTTGATGACTGTTGTCTCTCTCTAGCTGGCCGCTTCCCAGTCTCTTTCTAGCCTTCACTTGTACTAAGCGGGAATACTGCTTGTGCATCCACTTCCATAAACCCCAAAAGTTATTCCATATGAGTCCACCATACCTTCCTATATGCGGTATCTACCCGTCGTTCCAATTAAATTTGTATGTGCCAAACTCTAAACCTTCAAATGAAATTCTGTTTTGTATGCTCGAATAGCTCATGTATCAACTAGGGCTGTCTATATCTTCCATGCTAGGTGGGTTATTCTCAAGAGGAGTGGACTCCGCTCCTCATTCACGAGAAAGTGGTTGGTAACCGGGATGCCCAGTCCCATGCTTAAATTAAAATAATTGCAAACAAAACTCCCCCAGGATTGTTGTTAGTTGGAGGCACCCGTTGTTTCAGACAAGCCATGGATTGATGTTTGTTGGTGGTGGGGGAGTATAAAGTTTACCATTCTGTTTGGGAACCACCTATAATGTGTGTAGCATGGAAGATATCGAGATCTCTCGGTTGTTATGTTGACAATGAAAGTATACCACTCAAAATATTATTTATCTCTATTTCAAAATCGAGCTCTGGCACCTGTACAAACCCCTGCTTCCCTCTGAGAAGGGCCTATCTATTTACTTTTATGTTGAGTCATCATCCTCTTATTAAAAAGCACCAGTTGGAGAGCACCACTGCCATTTGCATGCATTACTATTAGTTTACATTCAGTATGACTGGATCTCTTTTACCATGAATTACAATGTTTAGTCAGTCCTTGAACTTTAGAGGTGCTCTGCATTTATGTTTTGCGGTCTCAGAAAGGGCTAGCGAGATACCATCTTGTTATATCATATTATGATTGTTTTGAGAAAGTGTTGTCATCCGAGATTTACTATTATTGCTCACTAGTTGATTATGCCATTGATATGAGTAAACATGAGACCTAAATGTTGTTGTGAATATGGTTAGTTCATAATCTTTGCTGAAAACTTGAATGCTGGCTTTACATATTTACAACAACAAGATCAAACAGAGTTTGTAAAAGTTTTTCTTTATCACTTTCAGTTTGTCAACTGAATTGCTTGAGGACAAGCAAAGGTTTAAGCTTGGGGGAGTTGATACGTCTCCATCATATCTACTTTTCCAAACACTTGTGACCTTGTTTTGGACTCTAACTTGCACGGTTTGAATGGAACTAACCCGGGCTGACGTTGTTTTCAGCAGAATTGCCATGGTGTTATTTTTGTGTAGAAATAAAAGTTCTCGGAATGACCTGAAACATCATAGAGAATATTTTTGGAATTTATAAAAAATATTGGCAAAAGAATCAACACCAGGGGCCCACATGTAACACCCTAAAACAAATCCAGCAACACCGCCCGAATGTGCCGACAAATCCCGATAGGAGCTGCACATATCTCGTTCTCAGGGCACACTCAGATGAGCAGTCCGTACAACTAAAACCAAACCTCGAGTTTCCCCGAGGTGGCGCTGCAAGGGGCTCTAGTTTGGACCAACACTCAGAGGAGCACTGGCCCGGGGGGGGGGGGTTAAAAAGATGACCCTTGGCTCCTCGAAACCCAAGGGAAAAAGAGGCTAGGTGGCAATGGTAAAACCAAGGTTGGGCATTGCTGGAAAAGCTTTAATCAAGGCGAACTATCAAGGGGTTCCCATTATAACCCAACCGCGTAAGGAACGCAAAATCCGGGAACATAACACCGATATGACGGAAACTAGGGCGGCAAGAGTGGAACAAAACACTAGGAGAGGCCGAGCCTTCCACCCTTTACCAAGTATATAGATGCATTAAGATAACAAGATAATATAATGATATCCCAACAAGTGAATAAATGTTCCAACAAGGAACGGTCTCCAATCTTCACCTGCAACTAGCAACGCTATAAGAGGGGCTGAGCAAAGCGGTAACATAGCCAATCAACGGTTTGCTAGGACATGGTGGGTTAGAGGTTTGACATGGCAATTTGGGAGGCATGAAAGCAAGTGGTAGGCATCGTAGCATAGGCATAGCAAAAGAGCGAGCATCTAGCAAAGCAAAGATAGTAGTGATTTCGAGGGTATGATCATCTTGCCTGCAAAGTTGTCAGAGTTGACTGATCCTCGAAAGCAAACTCAACGGGCTCCTCGTTAGCGAACTCGTCTCCTGGATCTACCCAAACAAGACAAACAAGCAACAAGGACACAATCAACCACGTGCAAACTCAAACAACATGATGCAAGATGGTATGCTATGCGGGATGCGATATGCGATGCATATGCAAGATTTGACAAGGAATGCATGAACCTGGCCTCAACTTGGAAATCCAAGTGTGCCACTGGAAAGATGAGATGAAATCGCTTGAAAACGATATAAAGAACGCCGGAATCGGAGTTACGGTTTGGAAATGGCAAGCGAATTTCAAATATGACACCGGTCTGCGATTTACAGCAAGTAGCCATCTAAATGCAAATCAAGATGAACATGCATACAGCACCCAAACATGGCATCAAAATACATGGCAGGGATGCATTCATGATGCTTAACAAAATAGCTAACTGAGCTACGGCCAATTCATCCATTATACAGGTATCCAAAAATATGGCAAAAATGCATTTGACGAACAGATGTAGTCAGGCTGTGGTGAGGATAATACACGATTCTGTAGTGGAAGATTGAGATACCTGGTTGGATTTTCACGAGATCAGCAGTCTATATAGCCAAAATTACGACCATTGTGGAGAAGTGTAATATCTATGCATTATATCTTTTTTCACACCGTTGACGCTGATACGATGCTGAATAAGGTAATGAGTTCATGGATATGGAGCTCATAAACAAGGATCAGCATTATACAAAAGTCCCTTAGTGACCATGTAGACGTCATGAGAAAGGGATCATAGAGCTGATAATAATCATTACAAGCTAATGGTGAAATTAGGGCATAAAAATCAACTAACGCAGAAGTCACTAGCACTTAGCTCTAGAACTTGGAGCATTCAGGCAATCAAATACTTCACGTTAGGGATCGATTGTGTTGCTGCGGAGCTCGATGCTACTGATGTTGCTCTAATTTGAGATCTGATGCCAAGTCCAGTTATGACATTCTCTTACGGCGAGACCACGTCTCAATCAATCACCACTTATGACATATCACTTAATAGCTCCTCGGTGTCCCTCCTATGATGTAGATGACAAATTAACTCTAGTGACTTGTCAATTGGTTATCAATATAAGGGTAAAATACACGACATGCAAGACTGACAATTGAGCATACAGACAACTACAGGACTGGTCTTCGCAAAATCATGAATATAACAAGTAGACAATCTGCCCAGATTCACGAAATAGCAAAAGTAGAGCTCGATTGACTCAAGCTAGGGTGCTCCATAATTGCAAAAACATGGATGGATAGAGCACTACAAGATTAACAAAACATCCTTACTGATCATCCTCAAAAGAGGCACGGATCACTAGGAAACAACATGAACATATGGCATATTGAGATAAACAGATCAAGGACTTAGTGGAAATGCTAAGTCCCTGAAATCAGCATTAACGAATGCACCACTTTGCAAGCTTGTGCTAGTCACCACACACCATCACAAAAATACATGGGTTGCACCTCTGGATAGATGGCAAAACATAAAAACTCATGTAGAGCTCAGGGGCATATCATGCACACAATAATCATGGCAAAAATGACAAATACTAATTGGAGCAGCAGATCTGACAATTATCTCAAATAGCACTCTTCTAACAGCATTTCGGGCATCAAGATGAACTCAAATGAAAATGATGCAATGAGATGAAATGATGTGCTCTCTGACGAACATTTTGATATGCTATATGCCCAAAACGGAGCTACGGATGCAAAGTTACGATGCGATGAACATAGCCAAAATAATTAGGGTTTTGGGCAAAAAGGTCAACCGATCCAAATTCCAGATCTAGATCCGGTTACTGTAGCAGCGGCACGGACTTTGAGGATGGTCGGATTGCTCGCCGGAGTTGACGAGGGCGGCCGGAGTGAGGGAGGCCGGTGCCGGAGCGAGGATGCCGGGGCGGAGGCCGGTGGCGGCGCGGCTCCTACCGCCAAAGGCCAAGGTGGTCGCCGGCGGGGCTCGCTGCGGTGCGGTGGCGCGGGCCTCCGGCAATGGAGGCGAGGCAGCGCTGGGGTGCCACGGCCGGAGAAGACGAAGGAGTGGGCGGCGCGGAGATGCGGCAGGCGGGCGGCGCTCGGGCCGAGGAGGGCCCCGCACGGCCTTGCGAGCCCGCGGCGCGGGATGCTTGACGGGGAAGGGAGGCCAAGAAAAAGGAGCCTTGCGGCCATCGTCAAGGCCGCTTTTCCATGAGTAGTCGGCAGACTGGTAGTAAATCCATACTGGGGTGTCTTTTGTCGGGCTGATATCGCGTGTCGCGCAGCGAACACAGTCGGAGACGGAGGCAGCGAAGAGAGTAGGGATATTCAGGGAGCCGTTGTCCAGCTCCGGTGGGCACGCTATTGTCCCGGGCGGTGCGCGATGAAGAGTGGAAGCTAGGTTTAGGGGATGGAGAGATCAGGAGAAATTACTGGGACGAGGTCTTATATATAGATAGGTAGAGAGACTAGGAGTGAGTGTCCAAAATGAGGTGCGGTTTTCGGCCACGCGATCGTGATCGAACGCTCTAGATGATGGAGCAGAGTTAGGTGGGTTTTGGGCCAAATTGGAGGGGTGTTGGGCTGCAACACACACGAGGCCTTTTCGGTCCCTCAGTTAACCGTTGGAGTATCAAACGAAGTCCAAATGATACGAAACTTGACGGGCGGTCTACCGGTAGTAAACCAAGGCCGCTTGGTAAGTCTCGGTCCAATCCGGAAATGTTTAATCCCCACACACGAAAGAAAGCTAGAAATGACCACCGGAGGAGAACGAAGCGCCGGAATGCAAAACGGACAACGGGGAAAATGCTCAAATGCCTGAGACGAACACGTATGCAAATGCAATGCACATGATGACATGATATGAGATGCATGACAATGATAACAACACACGGAGACAAAGACCCGAACTTGAGAAAATAAATAACTTAACGCCGGAAACGGCAAGAGTTGGAGTACAAATTGGGAAAGTTACATCCGGGGTGTTACAACACTCCACCACTACGAAAGGATCTCGTCCCGAGATCTAGGACTGAAAGAACGTCGGGTACTCAGAACAGAGGTGATCCTCGCGTTCCCAGGTAGCTTCACGGTCGGAATGGTGTGACCACTTGACTTTGAGAAATTTGATTGACTTGTTGCGAGTCTTGCGTTCAGTCTCTTCAAGAATAGCAACTGGGTGCTCACGATAAGAGAGATCTTCTTGGAGCTCAATGTCCTCGAAGTTGACGGTGCGGTCAGGAGTCTTGAAGCACTTTTGAAGCTGAGAGACATGGAACACATCATGAACATTTGCAAAGTTTGAAGGAAGCTCGAGTTGATAGGCGAGGTCGCCTCTCTTGCTGACAATCTTGAAAGGTCCCACGTATCTGGGGGCAAGCTTCCCTTTGATACCGAGCGACGAGTACCTTTCATAGGAGAGACGCGGAGGTAAACATGATCTCCAATCTCGAAAGCCAGATCACGGTGCTTACTATCATAGTAGCTCTTCTGGCGGGATTGGGCTGCTTTGAGGTTATCTCGAATGACTTTGCACATTTCCTCTGCCTCTGTGATTAAGTCATTTCCCAAAAGCTGACGTTCACCGGTTTCAGACCAGTTGAGAGGGGTACGGCACTTCCTGCCATACAGAATTTCAAATGGGGCCTTGCCCGAACTTGCTTGAAAACTGTTGTTGTAGGAGAATTCAGCATATGGAAGACAATCCTCCCACTTCATGCCGAAGGAGATCACACAAGCCCTGAGCATATCTTCAAGAATCTGGTTGACACGCTCGACTTGACCGCTAGTTTGAGGATGGAAAGCTGTGCTGAAGCAGATGTTGGTGCCCATGACCTTCTGAAAAGAATCCCAAAACTTGGAGGTAAAGATGCTGCCACGGTCTGAAGAGATCACTTGTGGAATACCATGCAGAGAGACAATACGAGAGGTATAGAGCTTCGCCAATTAAGCTGCAGTGACTGACTCTTTGATAGGCAGAAAGTGAGCCACTTTAGTGAGTTTGTCGATGACAACGAATATAGCATCATTGCCATGCTTGGACTTCGGAAAACCCGTCACGAAGTCCATCTCAATGTGGTCAAACTTCAATTCTGGAATGGCAAGAGGTTGGAGGAGACAGCTGGCCTTTGGTGTTCTGCCTTCACTCTTCTGCAGACATCACATTCATTCACGAACTGAGCAATCTCGCGCTTCATTCGAGTCCACCAATAAGCCTGCTTGAGGTCCTGATACATCTTCGTGCTCCCAGGGTGGATGGAGAGGAGAGAATTGTGAGCCTCGTTCATGATCACTTTACGAAGGTCACCTTTGGGCACAACAATACGATCCTCGAAGAAGAGAGTATCCTTGTCATCAAGGCGGTAGCACTTGTACTTGGGTTGACTCTTGGCAATCCCAATCTTCACCTTTTTCACCATAGCATCAAGAAGCTGAGCTTGGCGAATCTGGTCTTCCAAGGTAGGAGAGACTTGAAGGTTGGCGAGGAAACCTTGAGGAACAACTTGCAGATTAAGTTTGCGGAAAGCTTCACAAAGCTCGGGTTGATAAGGCTTGAGAATCAGACTGTTGCAATAAGCCTTCCTGCTCAATGCGTCAGCAATCACATTGGCCTTGCCTGGAGTATACTCGATACTCGGATTATACTCTTGAATCATTTCGACCCATCGAGTTTGCCTGAGGTTGAGATTAGGCTGAGTGAAGATGTACTTGAGACTCTTGTGGTTAGTGAAAATGTCCACTTTTCTTCCCAATAAGAGATGTCTCCAAGTCAAAAGAGCATGCACAACTGCCGCCAACTCGAGGTCATGAGTGGGGTAGTTCTTCTCATTGGGCTTCAACTGGCGAGAGGTATAAGCCACAACTTTCTTCTCTTGCATCAACACTGCGCCAAGACCTTGGAGAGAGGCATCGCACAAAAGACCTCGTACGGTTTGGATTCATCAGGAGGAGTCAGAACTGGAGCAGTGACCAATTTCTCTTTCAAAGTGTTGAAAGCAATGTCACCATCCGGAGACCAAAACGTACTTGAGATGCTTCTAAGAGAAGATTTTGAGAGAGGCTTTCGCGATCTTAGAAAAGTTTTCAAAACGAATCTTCGACAGTAGCTTGCGAGACCGAGGAAGCTTGCAGAGTTGCTTTCACGTTCTGAGGGTGGTTCCCAATTCACACAATTGCGCAGACACCTTCTCAGGATCCACCGCAATGCCCTTGGCAGAGAATGATATGACCAAGATAAAGACCCTCATCGAGCAAAATTCGACACTTGGAGAACTTGGCGTAGAACTTGTGTTCCCTGAGCTTATCGAGTACCAAACGCAAGTGCTTGGCATGATCTTCCTTGTTCTTCGAGAAAACCAGAATGTCGTCGAGATAGACCAAAACGAAGTCATTGGTGTAGGCGTTGAAGATGAAGTTCATCATGCGAGAGAAAGTCGGAGGAGCGTTGACGAGGCCAAAAGACATGACAGTGTATTCGTATGAACCAAAGCTTGTCCTGAAAGCCTGTCTTGGGAATATCTTGCTCACGGATTCGAATCTGATGATAACCCATACGGAGATCAAGCTTGGAGAATACTTGGGCACCTTTGAGTTGTTTGAACAGCTCGTTGATGTTGGGAAGTGGGTATTTGTTCTTGATGGTCTTCTTGTTCAATGGACGGTAATCAACACAAAGTCGGTCCGTTCCATCCTTCTTCTTCACAAAAAGAACACCACAACCCCACGGAGAAGAACTAGGCCGGATGAGACCCATTCTCTCTTGAATATCGAGTTGCTTCTTCAGCTCCTTCAACTCTTCAGGTCCGAGCTTGTAAGGACGCTTGCCACACGGTTCGTGCAGGCTCAAGATCGATGACGAATTCAACTGGCCGGTGCGGAGGCATTCCTGGAAGCTCTTCTGGAAAGACGTCTTGATATTCGCAAACGACTGGAATTTGCGAGATAGGCATCCAGTTCACCCTTCTCATTGAGAGAAAACAGACGGATGGTATCATCACGAGCGGCAAAGACAATTACATCCTCAGACGAATGAGTCAATTGAATCTGCCTGGCTGCACAATCAAGATGCGCCTTGTGCTTAGAAAGCCAATCCATTCCGAGAATAAGATCAATATCCGAGTTACCAAGAACCACCGGAGAAGAAGAACTTGTAATCGCCCAACCGTGATAGAGACATCCGGGACGCAATTGTTAGAAGTCATTTGCTTGCCCGGAGACACAATCTTCAACAGGACAGGAATCCTTTCGGTCACAAAATCATGCTTGGCAACAAATGGTGTTGAAATAAAAGAAAGAGATGCACCGGTGTCAAAAAGAACTTTACCTGGAATATCGTTAACAGGAAGGTTACCCATGATGACATCTGGCGAGTCCTCTGCCTGAGCTGCATTCAGCAAATTGACCTTGGCGTGCTTGGGGTTATGCTTTACCACAGCTGTACTTGCCGATCTCACAGGAGGAGGAGGAGGAAGTCGTCTCTGGTTGAAGCACTTGTTGGCATAGTGACCCTTCTGTTGGCACTTGTTGCACGTGACCTCTGAAAGCGGACGGTGATACGGAGCACTCGATCCTGGATCTTGAGACGAAGTCTTGTTCTGAAAGCCAGGGTGGGGTGGGTGGGAAGATGCACTGCCACCTTTGCTCTTCTGATACGTCTGACGGAACGGAGGAGGAAGCCAATACTTCTGCTGCTTGGCCACTTGAGTAGAGGAAGAAGGAGTAGCATCTTGACTCGCTTCTTGGAAGCATCACACCTCAGTTGAGCAGTCTCTTGATTCAATGCCATGTTGTAGAACTCATCGTACCTCAAGGGCTCAAAGAGAAAGAGCGAGCTGGATATCTTCTCTGAGACCACCCCTGAACTGGTATATCATGCTCTTCTCATCAGGCACGTCCTTCTTGGCAAAGTGGGCAAGCTTCTGGAACAATTTGTTGTAGTCATAGACAGACAAAGAACCTTGCTTCAGATTGCGGAATTCCTCACGCTTGCTTTCAACCACGCTCTGAGGAATATGATGAGTCTTTGAAATCTTGACGAATTCATCCCAGGTAATCACACGGCCTCCTCTGGAATCTTTGTACTGCTGGAACCATTCTGCAGCTTGGTCTTTGAGTTGGAAGGAAGCGAACTTGACAAAGTCCTCAGGCCTGACGTTACTGCACTCGAAATGCTTGCACAGTCCACAAGCCAATCTCATCAGCATCAGTTGCCTCAACACAATTGCTGAAGGTCTTTGGCTGGTTAGCAAGGAACTGGTTGAGTGTAGCAAAGTGATTCTGATTGTTGCCTTGGCCTTGGTTCGCTTGATTGCGCTCTTGAAGAATTTGCATGATCAACTTGTGTTTGCATTGGTTGCGGCCATCACAGCTTGCCATGCCTCCGGAGGAGGTGGAGGTGGTGGCGGATCCTGATTCTGATTCTGATTGGTGCTCTTAGCGGGAGCCATCCTGAAGAGGGTGACAACCGTTAGCACATTGACAGATAAAATGAAGCTGAATCAAACGGGTTGAAATTGCAACATATAGTCTTCACATCCGAACAAAATGAACGAATGCATTCCACTTGAAATGGTCACATATCCATAAATTGAGAAGCCACTTAGAATTTAGGTAGAGGAATAAATCAACAAGGTACGGATCAAGAACGAATACTCGGTAAGAAATCCCAATCTCAAACCAAATATCCGTGGAAGAAGAACTAGAGCTACAAGAATTCCCACCTATGAAACTCCCGAACCTTTCCGGTTATGCAATCAGGTGTTGGGGATACAGGGGAAGCATAATATCTCACCCAAATCTAGCAAATCCTACATCCAGCTGTATCCATCCTTCAACACATAACCGAGAAAAACTTCGGAAACCATCTACCTCAACCTTCGAAAAGCATCCGTTATACAAGTTATGGCGATACTCCCGAACTCCCGCCCCAGTACTGGCTGGCGTCGAGGTTATCTCACCAACAACTGCAATAAAGAGATTTTCGATTCGCGTCATCTAGCTAGTGTGGGGCTTTTTTGTGTATGTCGTGATTCGGATTACCGTCTGGCGGGGGAGATGGTTTCTTGACGGCCTAACGTAACAGTGTGAGGCTGCTGCCAGTGACAGGCAGCCTAACAGTGTAAGACTCAACGCTATAGAACAGCGAATTCGAGTGCCTATCGTATCAAGTCATGCTTGTCGATCAGTGTCGCTCATGCCCCTCACCGATCCATTGTGTAGACAGGACATGGCAGGCAACGAAATGGATATTAGTCTTTGCCCGAATAGCGCGCGCGAGAAGGCCTACGACCAGGTGATTGCAACGGATTGCTGCGGGAAGTCAAGAGTACGCGCATAGCGAGGCTCGAAACGCGAAGCCACCGGGTGGCGTCGAGGTGTAAGAACATCTCAACAACTACATAAAAGAGATTTTCGATGTGCGAACTAAACTCAGGTATTCCAGAACTGCAACGATAAAATTGTGACGACAACACCTTGGAGCTCAACTCCCCGGGACACTGCCACAACCCCTAAAGACAGGAGGCACCAAGAACAATGTTCTCGTCACAAAACCATCGGAATGATTCCAAGATACCCGCGTGATCCTAATTTTTTTAGTGAAATTTGAGAAGAGAAGAGTAAAAACTCTACATCAGGATGCCTTACCAGAGCGATGAGGAGACTGGGGAGTAAAAAGAATCCTAAAACTCTCCGATATAATAATTCCTAAATGACTCAAAACATTTTTCTAGACACAACTCGGTCGCTAAAAACGAATCAAGCAATGGGGCTCCTAAGGTCGGGGGAAGGCTCTGATACCAACTTGTAACCCTCGATGCGGCTATATCTCCCACGTGTCGAGGCACGACTTAGAGGCATAACCGCATTGAAAGCAATGTCGCAAGTTAGGCAATCTTCACAACATCCCATGTAATATAGATAATAAAAGGGGAGATACATAGTTGGCTTACACTCGCCACGTCAATCAAAGTACATAAATAGCATTACATCAACCAACACTCATGGCCCGACTACGGCGCCAAAATAAAAGACAAACCCAACATGCGACACGGTCCCGATCGCCCCAACTGGGCACCACTACTGATCATCAGGGAAAGACACATAGTAACGGCGTGAGTCCTCGTCGAACTCCCACTTGAGCTCAAGCGCGTCATCTGGAACGGAGTCATCAGGCCCTGCATCTGGTTTGGAAGTAATCTGTGAGCCACAGGGACTCAGCAATCTCGCACCCTCGCGATCAAGACTATTTAAGCTTATAGGTAAGGCAAGGTAAATATGTGGAGCTGCAGCAAGCGACTAGCATATATGGTGGCTAACCTGTTCGCAAAAGAGAGCGAGAAGAGAAGGCAAAGCGCGAACGGATAACTAGAGAACAACCTGCGGCAAGCATTACTCCAACACCGTGTTCACTTCCCGGACTCCGCCGAGAAGAGACCATCACGGTAAACTCACACAGTTGATTCATTTTAATTAAGTTAAGGTTCAAGTTATCTACAACCGGACATTAACAAATTCCCATCTGCCCATAACCGCGGGCACGGCTTTCGAAAGTTCAAATCCCTGCAGGGGAGTCCCAACTTAGCCCATGACAAGCTCTCACGGTCAACGAAGGAATAGACCTCCTCCCGAGACATTCCGATCAGACTCGGTATCCCGGTTCTACAAGACACTTCGACAAGTTAAAACAAATCCAGCAACACCGCCCGAATGTGCCGACAAATCCCGATAGGAGCTGCACATATCTCGTTCTCAGGGCACATTCAGATGAACACTATGTAAGACTAAAACCAAACCTCGAGTTGCCCCGAGGTGGCGCTGCAAGTGGCTGTTGTATGGACCAACACTCAGAGGAGCACTGGCCCGGGGGGGTTTAAATAAGATGACCCTCGGGCTCCGGAAACCCAAGGGAAAAAAGGCTAGGTGGCAAATGGTAAAACCAAGGTTGGGCATTGCTGGAAAAAATCTTTAGTCAAGGCGAACTATCAAGGGGTTCCCATTATAACCCAACCGCGTAAGGAACGCAAAATCCGGGAACATAACACCGATATGACGGAAACTAGGGCGGCAAGATGGAACAAAACACTAGGGAGAGAGGCCGAGCCTTCCACCCTTTACCAAGTATATAGATGCATTAAGATAACAAGATAATATAATGATATCCAACAAGTAAATAATGTTCCAACAAGGAACGGCTCTCCAAACTTCACCTGCAAACTAGCAACGCTATAAGAGGGGCTGAAGCAAAGCGGTAACATAGCCAATCAACGGTTTGCTAGGACATGGTGGGTTAGAGGTTTGAAATGGCAATTTGGGAGGCATGATAAGCAAGTGGTAGGCATCGTAGCATAGGCATAGCAAAAGAGCGAGCATCTAGCAAAGCAAAGATAGTAGTGATTTCGAGGGTATGATCATCTTGCCTGCAAAGTTGTCAGAGTTGACTGGATCCTCGAAAGCAAACTCAACGGGCTCCTCGTTAGCGAACTCGTCTCCCGGCTCTACCCAAACAAGACAAACAAGCAACAAGGACACAATCAACCATGTGCAAACTCAAACAACATGATGCAAAGATGGTATGCTATGCGGGATGCGAATATGTGATGCATATGCAAGATTTGACAAGGAATGCATGAACCTGGCCTCAACTTGGAAATCCAAGTGTGCCACTGGAAAGGTGAGATGAAATCTCTTGAAAACGATATAAAGAACGCCGGAATCGGAGTTACGGTTTGGAAATGGCAAGCAATTCAAATATGACACGGTCTGCGATTTACAGCAAGTAGCCATCTAAATGCAACAAGATGAACATGCTACAGCACCCAAACATGGCATCAAAATACATGGCAGGGATCCATTCATGATGCTTAACAAAAGAGGAACACTGAGCTACGGCCAATTCATCCATTAACAGGTTCAAACAAGCATGGCAAAAATGCATTTGGTAAACAGATTTCAGACTTAGTGAAATTAACACTTGTCTGGAATTTCAGATCAGGTAGCACACTTTGGAGCATGAAAACTATATGCTACAGGACCTGAACATGGCAAAGTAAAGCATGGCATGGAGCTACTCAAAGAGCTTAACAAAAGTCCCTTAGTGACCTTGAGCCAAAAGGGATCAGAAAATACATTTGCAAGCATGTGAACATGGCAAAAACATAATCAGATCACAGACTTAGTGAAAAACTGGAGCATGCAAATCAGATATCAAGTAGGCATGTTTACGAGCTCGATGCACTCACTACAGAGCAAGTCATGAAATCTAAGCATACACCCATCAAGAATACACATTATACAAGCTAGACATGGCAAGAACAAACATAGCATGCACGGATCAACTACAACATCCTCGGCAAAATCGCTAACAAGTAGACAATCTGCCCAGATTCACGAAATAGCAAAAGTAGAGCTCGATTGACTCAAGCTAGGGTGCTCCATAATTGCAAACAAAGACATGGATGGATAGAGCACTACAAGATTAACAAAACATCCTTACTGATCATCCTCAAAAGAGGCACGGATCACTAGGAAACAACATGAACATAATGGCATATTGAGATAAACAGATCAAGGACTTGGGAAATGCTAAGTCCCTGAAATCAGCATTAAACGAATGCACCACTTTGCAAGCTTGTGCTATCCCCTTGTGCCGAATCAATAAATTTGGGTTGAATACTCTACCCTCAAAAACTGTTGCGATCCCCTATACTTGTGGGTTATCACGAGCCGCCACGGACGCAGGGACGGTCGCTGCCGCTGGTTTGTCTCATCTCGCACGCGTATCTCCTCGATGTAGAGCATTGTTTCACACTTTTCGATACAGTCACATCTATTCAACGTTACAATTAAAACATGTTCCAATTAAAGTGGCATATCAATTGAGGCGGCTCATTTGAACGTAGCAGATCCAAAGCGCGGTCGGTGCAACTTCCCTTCCCTTCCCCTTTGCCTATTTAAACCACCACCCCTCCACCTATTCTCCACACATCCATTTGCGCCGCCCCCTTCTCTTCTTCACCCAAACCCAGAGCACTCTCAAAGCAAGGCGAGCATGCAGTACAACGGCCCCACCTTCGAGCTCCCACCCACCATGCTAGATAGACGGTATCTGTCCAGCGTTGTCATGGAGAGGACACTCCACATGTGGGCGTTCTCACGCTGGAGGGGTGCAAGGGAGTTTTCCCAGTGGTTCCTCAGTGTAGGCTTTGCCCACCTCCTGGCGGGCTCGCCGGTGATGTTCCGACTGGAGGAAGTGCGTCCAAACTCCAGCACTCCACAGATAGGGCTCATCGTCAACTTCACCAACGGATTTGAAGCGTACTACCTCCTCACCAAGGTGTTTTGGTGTGGAGGCGAATTCATCGCATTCACAACCCACAACATCCTCACAAACTTCGACTACATTTTCCCCGTCTGCAACGGTATGCACAACTTCCCCTACTACCTCGGCGAGGACGGTATGGAGGAGGAGCACTGAAGAGAAGGCGTAGTGAAGATGGTGGTGAAGGCCCAGCCGGTCTCATGAAGCTTGTCTTGCCTGTTAGGGATTTTTATATATTTTTATGTTATGTCATGGTTCTACCATGAACTCTGTTGTGCACCCTATGTTTTATGTAAGAACTATGTTATGCTTGCTACTTTCTGTGTTATGGATCTATGCTTGCTACATGAGATATAGGTAGATGGATATAGTGTCGTAGACGAGCCGTAGACATGCTCTCTAGATGGATATGGTGCCGTAGCCGAGCCCTAGACATGCTCTCTTGATGGATATGGTGGCTAATGGTGCCACCAGACTTTATTTTAGACATGGTTTCTGATGGATATCATGATCTACATAATTAAATCTGACATGATCTTAATAATAAATTGAGATCCCTAATAAATTTTCCATGTTCTACAAAAAATCATGTATAAAACAAAAAAACAAAAAATCGTGTACACAATATTTTCTTGCACCAAAAACATGTTTATAATACCCGCATGTCAAAAAATCGAAGTGTTGTGCCGTAGGCTATATAGAGAAGGAAATTGCCACGATATGTACAAATAAATTTGACATGGGCAAGTTAAATAAAGAATCGGGACCCTAAAGAATTTGTCATGGTATCTACACTAACAATGACATGGAAAAATTTATTCTTCAGTTCGCCATGGCAATTATCTGTACAAAAATGCCATGGGACAAAAGTTGTACTGCTAACAATAAATCTATTTACCATCATTCATTATTTTTGTTCGGCATGACAATAAATGAATTTACCATGGCAATAATCAAGCAAAAAAACAGAGGCCAGCACATGCACTATTTTCTAGGCCTCTTTTATCTTTGTGGGCCTTCGACAGTCAATGCAATGAGATGGCCCAACCAGAGCTTAGTTTCAATTTGGGCCCTAGAACTACGTTTTTTCTCTTCTGCGGTCGGTGTTGTCTGACGAAACTGAAAGTGTCAAAAACTGACACCTACAGAGATTCAGAGATGGAGATAGAGGCATAGTTTAAGCAACACAAAGAGCACATGATCCACAAATTAAGCAACACAGAGAGCACATGATCCACAAATCCTTAAGCAAATCATAGAGCACATGACACGACACAAATAACATCTCTAACGAGTGATGACCAGCAAGTAAGAAATTCCTAGAGCAACTATACAAAAATAAAATCCTAAAGCTATCAGATTCGCCTGCTTGTTCAATTGAATCATCTGCTTCAAGTTCTTGTTCATCTTCTTTAATTCCCCCTTCAGATCTGCATCCCCAACTGCCAGAGCAGCAATTTCAGAGACCAAATTCGTTGGTGCTGACGACACATTGAGCTCCTGGGTTCGGGCTGATGTCTACTACAAAACCTTCTTCACATAGACATTGTTGGGCCTCCAAGTGCAGAGGTTTGTAGGACAGTAGCAAATTTCCCTCAAGTGGATGTCCTAAGGTTTATCAATCCGTAGGAGGCGTAGGATGAAGATGGTCTCTCTCAAGCAACCCTGCAACCAAATAGCAAAGAGTCTCTTGTGCCCCCAACACACCCAATACAATGGTAAATTGTACAAGTGCACTAGTTCGGCGAAGAGATGGTGATACAAGTGGTATATGGATGGTAGATAAAGGTTTTTGTAATCTGGAAATATAAAAACAGCAAGGTAACTAATGATAAAAGTGAGCGTAAATGGTATTGCAATGCGTGGAAATAAGGCCTAGGGTTCATACTTTACTAGTGCAAGTTCTGTCAACAATAATAACATAATTAGATCATATAACTATCCCTCAACATGCAACAAAGAGTCACTCCAAAGTCACTAATAGCGGAGAACAAACGAAAAGATTATGGTAGGGTACGAAACCACCTCAAAGTTATTCTTTCCAATCAATCCATTGGGCTATTCCTATAATTGTCACAAACAGCCCTGGAGTTCGCACTAGAATAACACCTTAAGACACAAATCAACCAAAACCCTAATGTCACCTAGATACTCCAATGTTACCTCAAGTATCCGTGGGTATGATTATACGATATGCATCACACAATCTCAGATTCATCTATTCAAACCAACACAAAGTACTTCAAAGAGTGCCCCAAAGTTTCTACCGGAGAGTCAAGACGAAAACATGTGCCAACCCCTATGCATAGGTTCATGGGCGGAACCCGCAAGTTGATCAAGAAAACATACAAAAAGTGGATCAATAGAATACCCCATTGTCACCACGGGTATCCCACGCAAGACATACATCAAGTGTTCTCATATCCTTAAAGACTCAATTCAATAAGATAACTTCAAAGGGAAAACTCAATCCATTACAAGAGAGTAGAGGGGGAGAAACATCATATGATCCAACTATAATAGCAAAGCTCGCGATACATCAAGATCGTACCACCTCAAGAACACGAGAGAGAGAGATCAAACACATAGCTACTGGTACATACCCTCATCCCCGAGGGAGAACTACTCCCTCCTCGTCATGGAGAGCACCGGGATGATGAAGATGGCCACCGGAGAGGGATTCCCCCCTCCGGCAGGGTGCCGGAATGGGTCTAGATTGGTTTTCAGTGGCTACGGAGGTTGTGGCGGCGGAACTCCCGATCTATTGTGCTCCCCGAAGTTTTTAGGATATATGGGTATATATGGGAGGAAGAAGTACGTTGGTGGACCTCTGGGCTGTCCACGAGGTAGGGGGGCGCGCCCAGGGGGGTGGGCAGCTCGGGACTCTCCTGGTCCAACTCCGATACCCCGTGGGCTTCTTCTGGTCCAAAAATAAGTTTCGTGAAGTTTCAGGTCAATTGGACTCCGTTTGATTTTCCTTTTCTGCGATACTCTAAAACAAGGAAAAAACAGAAACTAGCACTGGGCTCTAGGTTAATAGGTTAGTCCCAAAAATCATATAGAATAGCATATAAATGCATATAAAGCATCCAAGGTTGATAATATAATAGCATGGAACAATAAAAAAATTGTAGATACGTTGGAGACGTATCAGCATCCCCAAGCTTAATTCCTGCTCATCCTCGAGTAGGTAAATGATAAAAACAGAATTTTTGATGTGGAATGCTACCTAACATATTTATCCATGTAGTTCTCTTTATTGTGGCAAGAATATTCAGATCCATAAGATTCAAGACAAAAGTTTAATATTGACATAAAAATAAGAATACTTCAAGCATACTAACCAAGCAATTATATCTTCTCAAAATAACATGGCCAAAGAAAGCTATCCCTACAAAATCATATAGTCTGGCTATGCTCCATCTTCACCACACAAAATATTTAAATCATGCACAACCCTGATGACAAGCCAAGCAATTGTTTCATACTTTTGATGTTCTCAAACTTTTTCAATCTTCACGCAATACATGAGCGTGAGCCATGGACGTAGCACTATAGGTGGAATAGAATGGTGGTTGTGGAGAAGACAAAAAGGAGAAGATAGTCTCATATCAACTAGGCGTATCAATGGGCTATGGAGATGCCCATCAATAGATATCAATGTGAGTGAGTAGGGATTGCCATGCAACGGATGCACTAGAGATATAAATGTATGAAAGCTCAACAAAAGAAACTAGTGGGTGTGCATCCAACTTGCTTGCTCACGAAGACCTAGGGCATTTGAGGAAGCCCATTGTTGGAATATACAAGCCAAGTTCTATAATGAAAAATTCCCACTAGTATATGAAAGTGACAACATAAGAGACTCTGTATCATGAAGATCATGGTGCTACTTTGAAGCACAAGTGTGGTAAAAGGATAGTAGCATTGCCCCTTTTTATTTTCTTTTTTTGGCCTTCCTTTTTTCTTTTTTATTTGGCCTTTATTTTTTTATTTGGCCTTTCTACCCTTTTTGGGATAATGCTCTATTAATGATGATCATCACACTTTTATTTACTTACAACTCATGAATTACAAATCGATTCCTAGAACAAAATATGACTCTATATGAATGCCTTCGGCAGTGTACCGGGATGTGCAATGACTCAAGAGTGACATGTATGGAAGAATTATGAACGGTGGCTTTGCCACAAATACGATGTCAACTACATGATCATGCAAAGCAATATGCCAATGATGAAGCATGTCATAATAACGGAACAATGGAAAGTTGCATGGCAATATATCTCAGAATGGCTATGGAAGTGCCATAATAGGTAGGTATGGTGGCTGTTTCGAGGAAGGTATATGGTGGGTTTATGGTACCGGCGAAAGTTGCGCGGTACTAGAGAGGTTAGGAATGGTGGAAGGGTGACAGTGCGTATAATCCATGGACTCAACATTAGTCATAAAGAACTCACATACTTATTGCAAAAAATCTATTAGTTATCGAAACAAAGTACTACCCGCATGCTCCTAGGGGGATAGATTGGTAGGAAAAGACCATCGCTCGTACCCGACCGCCACTCATAAGGAAGGCAATCAATAAATAAGTCATCCTCCGACTTCATCACATAACAGTTCACCATACGTGCATGCTACGGGAATTACAAACTTTAACACAAGAATTTCTCAAATTCACAACTACTCAACTAGCACATCTCTAATATCACCATCTCCATATCTCAAAACAATTGTCAACTATCAAACTTCTCATAGTATTCAATGCACTTTATATGAAAGTTTTTACTATATCCCTCTTGGATGCCCATCATATTAGGACTAGTTTCATAACCAAAGCAAACTACCATGATGTTCTAAAGACTCTCAAAATGATATAAGTGAAGCATGAGAGTTCATATATTTCTTCAAAATAAAACCACCACCGTGCTCTAAAAAGATATAAGTGAAGCACTAGAGCAAATGACAAACTACTCCGAAAGATATAAGTGAAGATAAATGAGTAGTCGAATAATTATGCAACTATGTGAAGACTCTCTAACATTTAAGAATTTCAGATCTTGGTATTTTATTCAAACAGCAATCAAAACAAAGTAAAATGACATTCTAAGAATGGCAAACATCATGTGAAGAAGCAAAAACTTAGGATCAACCGAAACTAACCGATAGTTGTTGAAGAAGAAAGGTGGGATGCCAACCGGGGCATCCCCAAGCTTAGACGCTTGAGACTTCTTGAAATATTATCCTAGGATGCCTTCGGCATTGTAACAGCCTGGATTTTGGCCCTTTTCTTTTTCTTTTTGATTTATTGGTTTTTGCTCTGTTTTTCTTTTTGGAGTGGTTCTGTGACCTTGTCACCTGGGAAATCATCCTCTTTTTCCTCCCAAGTGGCTCATCATTCTCAAAACCTTGCCAAGATCATGACACTTCACTCCTTGACCAAACCCTAAAATCTTTTTCTCAGGAATATTCCCTTTTCTATTAAAGGAATAACCCTGTCTGCCCTAGGTTGTGAAGCAACCTTTATTTCCATCACTCCTAAAATTCCCAAATAATTCTCATAATTTTTTTGGGTAATATAATTCTCAAATATGGAAAAATATTTCATTTGTCATGTTTATCATCTTTCTCAAATAATTCATTTCCTCTTCTGTCCTGAATGGCAGAATGTGAAGCAAGTGACATTTATCTTTTCCCAATTGACCTCAAACTCCTTGGACACCTTTTCCTGTATATATCATTGCCACATGCCAAAATGCAATCTCATTTGCCTAGTAAATATTTAATTATGATTTTCCAAAGTTCCTATCCGAGGGAACTGGTTGTGAAGGAAGTACAAGCTAGGAATGTCCAAATGATTTGCCATTTTGCATGATCCCTCATATCATTATATCATAGCCCTCCACCAAAGTAGAGCTCATTTCATGCCTCCATGTGAGCTCACCTTCAATTCTTTGATTCTGCCCAAAATTTCAGTTTGTGAAGCAAGTATATTTTATCTTGCTCCATTATGGCTGAAAAATTTTCTAGGCCTTATATTATTCATATAACCTACCTCCACACATTTTGGACAAGGTTCATCATGCCATTATTCCTCTAGAATTTTTGCAAGTTTCTGGTCAGCAAGGATGTTTGTGAAGCAAGTACCATTTTGGTTTATCCAATTGGTATGAAACTTATACAACATCTTTATATGATTAAATCATGAAGCCTTGCCAAACTTGAGCTCAAGTGGACACACCATTTGAGTGCATCGTCCAAATCTCATTTCTGGACCAGATTTGGCAGTTGCAAAGCAACTATGATTTATGTTGATCCAATTCTTCTCCAAGTTACCAGGATGTAAGTCCTTATTTACCTCAACCTCGCAGACAACTCCATTGGATCAATAACCCTTCCCGTTGATCACTAGTGCTCACCCAAGTTTACTGCTGTAAACTTCAGAGAGTTCTTACCGTTTAACCAGATCACTTTCAACCGAGCTACCACCATAGTTGAGACCTACCCTGGATGAACTTACCACTAGACAACATGTTCAAGCCTCACTCCCCCGCTATATGCCAGTGCACGCGGTGACCGCGTTAATGGCATAGCAGTGCACGCGCTCTATGCACTGCGGCCGCATCCAGTGGTTGCTTGTGCTTCGGTCCCTCCTCCTCTCGCCGTCTTCGCGCACGTGAGCGTGTCCAACAGCTAGCCTGCATCGTCGTCGTCCTCCTGGAGCCTCTTCCCCCTCTGTCAGCTCTCGTCGCTGCGCGCCCATGGATGCACTATGGCCGACCGAGCATTGATGGCGCCGTGGCTTCTTCCTCTTCTTGTCCCCAAGCTCCGCTCATCTCCGTGACCTCCGCGGCTCGTCTGCACCCCCCTCGTCGTGTTCCTGCGCCTCCCCGTGATCGCTGGCCGTCGCCAGAGCCTGGATCAGACATGCCCGGCGACACCCGAGCCCGTGCCCCTCGCCCCCGCCTATATAAGGCCACCCGAGGCCCTTCCGAGCTCATCAGCCTCCTCACCAACCTCCCAGCTCCCTCCCCAACCTCTCCATTGAGCTCGAACGGTCCTCCTGCTCCACCATCACCGCCATGGCCGCCGCGGGCACGCTCCCCGATTGGCTCAAGCCCGAGCCCCTCTCCCACTTCCTCCTCCACCAGAGCACCTACCAGATCATGGATGAGCTCCCTCGCCATTCCCCTCCTCTGCCAGAGCCCCATAGCATCGAGTTCGACGACGCCCGAAGCTCCTGTCCACCGTGGTCGAGGCCCTGCTTCCTCCATCTCTCACCGACGCGCGTGAAGAGCCTAGGCGGATGCGCCTCCCCGTGCTGGTCACTCTGGTGGCCGGGGCGTCACCCGAGTCGACCTGAGCCGCCCGGACGAGTATCGACGTCGGAGACCTCCCTCTGGTCCACGGGCGAGCGCGAGGGAGATGAAGAAGATGACACCCCGCGCGTGGGACCCCCTCGTCAGCCACTACGCGTTGACCCAGCCCAGTGGTGACGTGGATAAGTGGCCGTCCCCACCCGCCCTGTTGGAAAATATTTTCTTTACAGATAGGTCCCTGGCAGAAAAACATTCATATCTTTTTGCTCCTAACTCCAAATGAGGTGATTCCAAAGCCCACTTCTTTGTTTTGTCGAGCCCGTTCCGATGGAATCATTTTCACCATGTTTTGACATTCTGAAAATGACCATTTTGCCCCTGCCCTTATTCAGCCCCCTTCGGGAGAGTAGATTTTCCGGCGATCTTTCCGCGAGTTTCTCGCACTTTCTTTCGGTGATTTCTTCCACCACAGGCAAGCCACACCCTCCATTTGCATGATTGCAATGCAGTGAAATGGTTTAAATTATTTGAACTTGTTTAAAATATTGCTTTAGCTACATGACTTTGTGCATGGCAATTTCTCGGAGTTGTATTTTGATGTTGTTATTGCCATGATGTTGCTTGGAGTTCTAGGACTTATATTTTTGCAGCTTATGTGGTTGACATGTTGCCATTGGATTATTAGTGGCTTATGTTATGATTATTTTCATGGTGGTGTTGGATATGATATTTTTGGAGTATCACTTGGGATGTCATGCTGCCTTTGGATTATGAGTGGTTAGTATGATTATTTCCATGATGGTATCTGTTATTATATTTTGGAGTATTACTTTGGATATCATGCTGCCTTTGGATTATTAGTGGTTAGTATTATTATTTTCATGATGATACTTGTTATTATATTTTGGAGTATTTCTTTGGATGTCATGCTGCCTTTGGATTATTAGTGGTTAGTATGATTATTTTCATGATGATACTTGTTATTATATTTTGGAGTATTACCTTGGATATCATGCTGCCTTGGGATTATTAGTGGTTAGTATGATTATTTTCATGATGCTAGTTGATGTTCTGTTGCTTGGAGTATTATTTTCAGTAATGATGTTTACATGTGGATCTTAGTCGAATAGCTTTATTCTTGTTATTGGAGTAGTAGGATTATTGTTTTCGGATCCATCATGACAGTAGTGTTGTGCTACCCTTGGAGTATTTTGAGATGATGGTATTATGCTTGAATTATTTGTTGGTTATGGCTATGATTTGGATTATAGTTTGATAGTTGATATCGGAGTATCAGTTACCACAATTATATTTTTGGGGATAAATTCCGTCATTAAGTTGGTCAGGTGACGTCGAACCGGGGTTTCTCCAGTGCAACCACATTTGCCTTTGTGGGAAGGCCCTAATGCGGTCTATTGTCATGCATCTCGTCGGTGCCTCCATCTAGGGAAGGTTATGTCGTGCTTGCCCTGGCCCGGTAAGCAGGCATAATCTTGTGTGCTCGTTGATGAGATTATGGTACCGAGTCCTCGAGTGGGAGTGTCCCCGAGTGGGAGTGTTTTGACCACGACGGCGGTCGGGGTGTCTTTGGTAGACACGGGGCCACCCAGGACCAGCCCGTTGGGGAGTGGGTCGGAGTGGCCGGGAGAGTGTCATGGCAGTAGATCGGTTTTATCGGAACGCCGTTGGTCCACCCGAATGGGAGTGCGAGGCCATGGGTTCTGTGGTGTGGGTACAGTGTGCTACCTCTGCAGAGTGTATTAATCTATCGATAGTCGCGTCTGTACTAGGTCCCACCATTCGATCAACACTCACATGACGGAATGACTTATAGGTGATATATATATATATATGATGATATATTGTGAGCAGTAATAGTTTGGCAGGATGTTGATGATGATGTTGGAGACCAAGTGTTGGTCATGGTTGTGATCGCCGGAAAGATCACGGTATGGTTTCGATCGTGAGTTGATCGAGATGGTATATTGCTTGACCGGTTAGCCAAGAGAGATATGGTTATGGAGATCTGAGATGGTGATTTATATGTATTGTAGTAGTTTCATATCATGCTTAGTAGTTGCTGTCGTATCATGGTAGATGTTAATTTAATTAACCTGCTTAATGCTATGTTATTGTCTTGCCTTGATGTTTATGGTTGTTGTGAGCTTGCAAGTACATTCAATGTACTGACCTGGCATGTCATGCCAGATTGCAGGTGATGCCGTGATTGCTTGATTGCTTGTCGTGGTTTCCGTTCGCATGAGCTAGATCGTGTCCCAGCCAGAGTCCCTGCGGAGTGGAGTTCACCACCTTCGTCGTTGTTCCGCTGCTACAACTTGTTCCGCTGCTAGCATAGAGCAAGTGTAGTATCGCAGCCGTAGTGTCGCCATGCTGATGTGATCATTGTAACATCAGACGCGTGTAATTATTATTTTTGTAATAAGAGCTGATTTGTTCTATTTCAAGCAGTGCCGTATTCCAGAGACTTCTCCTCGATCTCTGGGCGGGAATACGGGGTGTTCCGGTTTCTCTGAGCCGCGGTGCCACAGGCTTGGTATCAGAGCAGGTCTGGCTGTAGGACGCCCTAGTCAGCGCGAGCGGTAGAAATCGGTAGTTTAGGGGTGGTCTTGTTTGTCGCACTTGGTTGCTGCATTTGTTTGTTGCATAGCATGCATGTAGCCTTTTTATTTTGTTACTAATGGTTTAATCTGGTGAGTGTAGATGGCATCGGTCCGGATCCACTACAGCTCAGCCTTTGCATTCCTCCAGTTTTCTTTTCTTGCTCATTCTTTAGTGTTTGGCGTCATTTCTGTCCCAGCAGAGTGATGCTAAGTAATCCCGACACTGTTTGCAAAAATGGTGCTTAGGTATCGCGTCGAATTATTTCTTTCAGCCGCACCTTTTGTTTCGGTGGTAGACATGCTTCTATCATGGATCGTCCTTTTTCTTGTCATTTTGGCAACCCTTAATGATCATAGTTATCAAGAAAGGGCAGTGTCAGCAGCCTCAGTTTTCCCCCCGCTATCCTATTTCTTGGACGAGTACGAATCTGTTTACACCGAGCTAGTCTCCGAGCTAGTCCGGGTTGCTACCTGGCTAAGCTAGCACTTGGTGTAGCGCTGTTTACACCAATTTTTCCACACATTTATTCGTCCTCGTGCACATCGTCACAACATGCTAGATCGTAGAACCGAAGATCCCACGAAATTTGTGTGCTTAAGTAGGCATGCATGTTGTGTGACTAGCAGTAATATGCGACAGTGATTGTGTGTGAATTGATTATTGTTGTGTTTTTTTGTTTAGTTGAGTTTTCTTTCGCTTCTTTCTTTTTGGGCCCCGGAGTTGCATTATTTTCCCCCTATAAAGAGTTGCTCATCAACTGAAAACAGACTCGAAGAAGTAATAAGTATTTAAATATTTGGAAGAAGCTCAGCTAAACATTATGGCCTTCTCAGTCAACCGCATGATATATGGAATATCTGCTCAGAATACAAATTGTGTCTTGGATTGATTAGCCGCATCAATTCTGCAGCAGTAATGATCCATTCGGTAGAAAGGCAAGTCAGATGCAAGACCAACGGTATATTTTTCAGTCAAAGGTATGGATCATAGGCAAATTTTTGGCTCAACAATAAATGATACTTGAAATATGTTATACTCCAAGAGAAAGTCAGGATGTGATATGCTCAAGGAAGACAGTCAAACAAATTTTCTCATGCAAATGATCAGCCGCAAAATATTATGGACATGTGTAGGGATTTCAGTCTGCATATCAGTATGAAGTTTTGGATATAAGAAACCCATCATTATTCCACACGCTATCGGAAGAAATTTATGAGGCAAGGCTCCTCAAGTTTTCCTCAGCATGATATGTGAACTATTTCCGGCCCACGGTACCCGGTCTTCCTCAACAAGACACCTCGGTAAAAGCTTCTGACAGACGGGAAATGAATTTTTCTCAACAAGCAAACCCGAGGAGAAGCTTCTCAAGTACGGAAACCCAGCTTCTCCTACACACACTACTCAGGTCAAGCTTCATGTGTAAGCTATCAAGGCTTCTTCTGCACGCTACACAGACAAAAGCTTCGAGCAGAAGCTAATGAGCCTTCCTCGGCAAGCTACACGAATTGCTTTTCTCTTCGGATCAAGGATCCAATTTGCAATAATTTTGTCAGAGGAACAATTCAGTCAAAACATATGCCTGCCGCACTAATATGGTATTCAATTGCATATGCTTATTATACATATGGTATGCATGTATCCCGGGTCAGATCGGTCACTTATACGGGATATGACACCGATCCAGCAGATACACCTAAGAAAGGTCAGAAAATAAGCAGAAGGAATAATGCCAAAAATATTGCACTAGCCACAGTCATGGTCATACGAAGGATCAAGGACATGTGTGGTCAAGTATTTCAGAAGGTATCCTTACAAAGAAAATCATGACCGTTAAAGGGTGAGACTAACAACAAAGGTATGATTATTTTGCACGACCATCAGGGTCCGGATACCCCAAGTCAGTTGGAGGCCATAATTCCACATGGATCCACAAAGACATACACCTTCAGCGGCCTACTCTATTTACAAGGATTTGCATACCCCGCTGACCCGCTTGACATGGTTAGTGTGGAATATCCAAGTCTGTTCTGGCAGATCCAAGATTCCTTTGCAACCTCAACAGTTTGAACTCAACGGCAAAGTTAAAACATATCACAACGTATTACCAAAAATGGGTATACCGACAAAATGAGAAAGTCAAAAGCCGAATAATCAGCTCAGACCCGGTATACTCGCTGACGGAATCAACGTAAAGGCTATCAATGCCACTTTTATTGAAATAACAGATGCAAAACATTGTTATAAATAACAGCAAGCAAATTCTAACAAAATAAATTGATGCTCCAAGCAAAACACATATGATGTGGTGAATAAAAATATAGCTCCAAGTAAAGTTACCGATGAACGAAGACGAAAGAGGGGATGCCTTCCGGGGCATCCCCAAGATTAGGCTTTTGGTTGTCCTTGAATATTACCTCGGGGTGCCTTGGGCATCCCCAAGCATAGGCTCTTGCCACTCCTTATTCCATAGTCCATCGAATCTTTACCCAAAACTTGAAAACTTTACAACACAAAACTGAACAGAAAACTCGTAAGCTCCATTAGCGAAAGAAAACAAAACACCACTTCAAGGTACTGTAATGAACTCATTATTTATTTATATTGGCGTTAAAACTACTATATTACAACTTCTCTATGGTTTATAAACTCTTTTACTAGCCATAGATTCATCAAAATAAGTAAACAACACATGAAAAACAGAATCTGTCAAAAACAGAACAGTCTGTAGTAATCTGTAACTAACGCAAACTTCTGGAAACCCAAAAATTCTAAAATAAATTTATGGACTTGAGAAATTTATATATAAATCATCTGCAAAAATAATTAACTAAATATCACTCTCCAATAAAAAATTACAGCAATTCTCGTGAGCGCTAAAGTTTCTGTTTTTTACAGCAAGATCAACAAGACTTTCCCCAAGTCCTCCCAACGGTTCTACTTGGCACAAACACTAACTAAGACATAAAAACTCTATCACAACAGAGGCTAGATAAATTATTTATTACTAAACAGGAACAAAAAGCAAAGAACAAAAATGAAGTTGGGTTGCCTCCCAACAAGCGCTATCGTTTAACGCCCCTAGCTAGGCATGATGATTCAATGATGCTCACATAAAAGATAAGAATTGAAACATAAAGAGAGCATCATCAAGAATATGACTAACACATTTAAGTCTAACCCACTTCCTATGCATAGGGGTTTTGTGAGCAAACAACTTGTGGGAACACGAATCAACTTGCATAGGAAGGTAAAACAAGCATAACTTCAAAACTTTAAGCACATAGAGAGGAAACTTGATATTATTGCAATTCCTATAAGCATATATTCCTCCCTCATAATAATTTTCAGTAGCATCATGAATGAATTCAACAATATAACCAGCACCTAAAGCATTCTTTTCATGATCTACAAGCATAGAAATTTTATTACTCTCCACACAAGCAAAATTCTTCTCATGAATAATAGTGGGAGCAAACTCAACCAAATAATCATCATGTGAGGCATAATCCAATTGAAAACTAAAATCATGATGACAAGTTTCATGGATATCATTATTCTTTATAGCATACAAGTCATCACAACAATCATCATAGATAGCAACTTTGTTCTCATAATCAATTGGAACCTCTTCCGAAATAGTGGATTCATCACTAAATAAAGTCATGACCTCTCCAAATCCACTTTCATCAATATAATCATCATAAATAGGAGGCATGCTTTCATCATAATAAATTTGCTCATCAAAACTTGGGGGACAAAAAATATCATCTTCATCAAACATAGCATCCCCAAGCTTGTGGTTTGCATATCATTAGCATCATGGATATTCAAGGAGTTCATACTAATAACATTGCAATCATGCTCATCATTCAAAGATTTAGTGCCAAACATTTTAATGAATTCTTCTTCTAACACTTTGTCACAATTTTCCTTTCCATCATACTCACGAAAGATATTAAAAAGATGAAGCGTATGAGGCAAACTCAATTGCATTTTTTTGTAGTTTTCTTTTATAAACTAAACTAGTGCTAAAACAAGAAACAAAAAGATTCAATTGCAAGATCTAAAGATATACCTTCAAGCGCTAACCTCCCCAGCAACGGCGCCAGAAAAGAGCTTAGTTGACGGGGTGTTAGTGCCGCTTACCTAGCCTCCCCGGCAACGGCGCCAGAAAAGAGCTTGATGTCTACTACACAACCTTCTTCTTGTAGAAGTTGTTGGGCCTCCAAGTGCAGAGGTTTGTAGGACAGTAGCAAATTTCCCTCAAGTGGATGACCTAAGGTTTATCAATCCGTAGGAGGCGTAGGATGAAGATGGTATCTCTCAAGCAACCCTGCAACCAAATAGCAAAGAGTCTCTTGTGTCCCCAACAGACCCAATACAATGGTAAATTGTATAGGTGCACTAGTTCGGCGAAGAGATGGTGATACAAGTGGTATATGGATGGTAGATAAAGGTTTTTGTAATCTGAAAATATAAAAACAGCAAGGTAACTAATGATAAAAGTGAGCGTAAACGGTATTGCAATGCGTGGAAATAAGGCCTAGGGTTCATACTTTCACTAGTGCAAGTTCTCTCAACAATAATAACATAATTGGATCATATAACTACCCCTCAAGATGCAACAATGAGTCACTTCAAAGTAACTAATAGCGGAGAACAAATGAAGAGATTATGGTAGGTGTTGGGGATATGGTTACTGGAGGTAAACCGGCTAGGAGTGGCCGGATTAGCTCCATGAAGATTGAAGCCCATGAAGATGAGAAGATACTGGCGCTTTAAGAAGGCCCAAGGCCCAAAGACGGATTAAAGCCTGTAGATGTAAACCGACTTTATCATGTAAACTTGTATTGTAAGTTACAGGAATAGAGACCGAGCCGGACACCTCTATGATCCAGCCTCGGGACTCTTTAAACCGGCGGGCGTCAACCTGTATATATAAAGGGACGACCCGACCATGGTTTGAGGAGAAAAAACAACAACTCAAGGGCCAGTCAAAGCGGATTCGCTCCCTGGCCGTCGAAACCCTAGAAATACCAATCACAACTAGACGTAGGCTTTTACCTTCGTTGAAGGGGCCGAACTAGTATAAACTTCCCATGTCCCCTTGTACGGTTTAACCCCTTTAAGCTAACCTGTTGCGATGGCCCCACAACTAAGTCCTTTCACGAGGACATCTACCGTGACAAACCCACGATAGTTGGCACCCACCGTGGGGCTATCGCACGATGGCTTCGATTTCTTAAAGGGCAGATTTGATGGACTCAAGGGATACGATGTGGGCCATATGATTTAGAGTCGCCGTGGCAAGCTCTACATGGACAACGCAGGATGGGGCCCCGAGGCCGATTCAATCGAATACGGGTACCGGGTCCTGTCGTGGTATTTCTCACGGGGGGCTTGCGAGTCGACAGATGCCATAAGGGCTTAGTGTGTGGGTAAGACTGCTGCTGATAGGCCCGGGAGCGGGTATGCGAGTAGCACGCGGTGGTTTACCCAGCTTGGGAGCTCTCCGGAGAGATAATACTCCTACTGCTGCATGTCTGAGTGCATCTATCTGGGGTGTATATCGGGCAGTACAAAGTGCTCCTGGAGCTGTATCTGGGATCAATGCCGAGTGCATCTGATCTGGTATATGTCTCATATGTGTATGTGAGCTAGCTAGTCGCCGGCCATGCTCATGCATGAGAGTGTGTGAGTCCATGTGTGTATGAATGGATGGATGGATGGATGTGGGCGTGAGCTAGCTAGCCATCTTGCTAGCTAGCATGCATGCGTGGAAGTGAATGGCCAAGAGGCCATAGTGGCGCCCGTGGCCGTGAGCCTCCCCTGGTGCTCCTTATAAAGGGGAGCCCAGGTGACAAGGGATGACCCATGTGACCAACTTCACTATTTGGGAGACAACGATGTGACATCTCACACCTGCTACCGTGTATCACTATTGCTCAGCAGTGTCCGGGTACAACCGTCTTGTCCGTGGTATGGCCATCGTGTCAGGGTCTTGTCGGTGTCGGGTCGTGCTGCAGTCGGCAGCCGGCTGGTTGATGCAGTCGGCAGCCGGCTGGTTGGCGCAGTCGGCAGCTGGCAGTCGGCCGGGCAGAGCAGTCGGACGGGAAGCTGACAGGAGCGGCCGGACAGTCGGATTGAGGGGCTTTGCTAGCCCCGATGTCTTGAAAAATATCGTCTTGCCGTCCTCGGGGTACCCGTGGTCGATTACTCTGACAGTAGCCCCCAAGCCTCCGAGCAACTTGGCAAAGTTGGGCGGAGGTTTTTTGGTGAGTGTTCATGGAAATGATCATGAAAAAAGACAAAATTAGTCCATGCGGATATATCAAATGTTTGCTTTTAGCATTGCAAGTTTTATGCGGAGGGTGCCGACTCGGTTTCGTCCGAGCACCCTTAATCTTTTTGGTGTTCCCTCCGCTTTTTGGCTTGTGCTCTTGCTTGCCGGACAACCGCTCTGCGGTCTGTGGCTAAGAGTGGGCCGTGAAGTGGAGTGTACAGTACTCAGAGTCTAGGAGCAGATTCAACCGAGTAGATACTTGTAAAGGAAATCGGCCGGGTCGCCCGAACCGTTTTTCTTCCCGGACGTTTTTCGCGTGGTTGGCCTCCAGCATTCACCCTTGCTAGCCGGACAGCCGCTCTGCGATCTATGACTAAGAGTGAGCCTTTGGTACTGCGCACACTACTAAGCCGTCTGCGGGAACTAACGTCTCAGGCCAAGCGGCCAGCCCCGGGCCAACTCTGGCTGGCGCCGGGGCGAACAGTGATGCAACTGTAATAAAAAATGCGGAGATAGCACCCGAGCATCTCTCGGGGTTATCCGTGCTTGCGTGATGCAAAAATATGCGGGCGAGGAGCTCACATTGATTTTTGTGTAGTCGCGGTCGTCGAAAAGAGCCGGCGCGACTCGGCGCTCGCGGAGCGCGTCGGCGCACCCGCTGGGTGTAGCCTTCGAGCCCCCGGGTGCTCGAAGGGGCGTTTCGGTCGGTCAGACTCGACCGGCCAGGCGGCGAGGCGTCTTGCAACGTCCTTTTTCTTCTCTTCTCCCGGCTGGGGGAGCCGGACAGAACTCTTCTCTTGTCTGCAATCTTCGCGGGGGCGCGCCAGCACACCCGCTGGGTGTAGCCCCCGAGATTCGGGCCGACTGCTGAGCAGTCGGGCCGGATCTCCCGGCAACTAGTTTGTCTTCTTCTTTGCGGGGGCGCGTCAGCGCACCCTCTGGGTGTAGCCCCCGGGATTCGGGCCGACTGCTGAGCAGTCGAGCCGGATCTCCCGGCGACTACTTTGTCTTCTTTCCTTTTTCTTGTCAATCGGCTGTGCTCAGACGGACCGACTTGTCGGTCGGCTAGCCAGCAAAGCGGGCAGACGAAACAGTCGACCCAGCGGCAGCGCGGGCTGTTGACCGAAGCAGTCGGCTGGACTGCAGTCTGCAAAGTCAGATCCTCCTTTTTTTCAGCACGCGGCCACTTGTTTCTAAGCCGGCTTGGGCAGCCGGCCCTTGACTTTTATCTCACCCGCCCCCCCTTTTTTCTGTTTCTTTCTTCATCTGTTCTCCAGCCGGCACCCACTCCCCCTTTCTTTTTCTCTTTGTCGCTTTCTTTTCACTGCCTGAGCAGTCGGCAGGAGCGGGACGCGATGGAGGCCGGCTGGCATGCCCAGCCGGCGGCCGGGACGCGGCAGTAGCTAGTGGCCGGGTCGCGGGCGAAGCCGGCGGGCCGGGATGCCACAGCAGCCGGCGGTCGGGACGCGGCACGACAGCGGAGGCGGCATGCCGGGTCGGAGGCGAAGCCGGCTGTTGCAGGCTGCGGGCGGGGCTGGCATGCGGGAGCCGGCCAAGGAGGCGTAGACGCCTGGAGCCGGCCAGCACCGGGGGGCAAGCCGGCAGGCGCGCGGGAGCCGGCGAGGAGCAACGCGGGGCGGGCCCGGTGCAGACGGAGGGGGCCGAACCAGGCCAGGCGCGCGGCAAGGCGGAGAGCCGGAGCGGCGCGGAGCTGGTGTGCGTGGACGCGGGGCATTCGGAGGAGGCGCTACGCGCGTGCGGGGCGGGAGCCGGCCTGGAGCCGCGGCCGGCCGAAGCGCCGGCGGGAGGCGTGGGCGCATGGCGGAGCTTTGAGCTAGCCGCAGCAGTGGGGAGCCGCGGACGACGGGCGGACGGAGCCGCAGGCCGGAGTGGGGCGAACAGGTGCGGGCGCTGGGACGCAGCCTGGTTAGTGGAGAGCAGCAGCGGGCAGGGAGCCGCGGGAGGAGCCACAGTGCCCGCGAGCTTGGGCGGTGACCCAGCGGACACAGCAGCAGGCAGTAGAAGCAGTAGGCGGCGGCGTTGCTGGTGGGAGTTTGACCGGTCATTGATGGAGGAGGACGCCAGGAGGGGCTCGCTGGCGCGGCGCTTGCCGAAGCCAGTGGTCAGCACGAAGCGGAGGAGCTTGGGCGTGGCCCGGCGCTGGTGCTCGCGCAGAGTAGGAGGAGGCCGGGGCTGCCCGCTGGAGCAAAGCGAGGCAACGTATGGCTAGTGTACGGGATATTTCCGACTTGTGTATGGCTATGCATTGACCATTGTTTGACTAGCATCTAGCTAGCTTGTCTAGATGGTGTATGGAGGAGCCAAAGCGTGTTTTGGCCGGAGCAAGGCGCAACACGGAGGGAAACAGGCGCGAGCGGCGCGTGGATGGGCACGGCCGACTGAACCGAGGCCCCGCACGCAGCGCGCGCACGGACGGCCGGCGTTGTTGTGGTGGTGACGAAGGCGGCGAGGCCGACGACGAGGACGCGCCGTCCCGCGCGGCCGCTCCGGGGGCGGGTCGAAGTCGAGCCCCCGAGCGCTACCGGAGAGACGGCGCGACGCCGCAGCAATGATGGCGAAGATGGTCCCGCCCGAACAGCGAAACCAGCAGCAGCGTGGTAGCATAGTAGTAGTACCGCCCCATGGTGGGCGCCAACTGTCGTGGTATTTCTCACGGGGGGCTTGCGAGTCGACAGATGCCACAAGGGCTTAGTGTGTGGGTAAGACTGCTGCTGATAGGCCCGGGAGCGGGTATGCGAGTAGCACGTAGTGGTTTACCCAGCTTCGGAGCTCTCCGAAGAGATAATACTCCTACTGCTGCATGTCTGAGTGCATCTATCTGGGGTGTACATCGGGCAGTACAAAGTGCTCCTGGAGCTGTATCTGGGATCAGTGCCGAGTGCATCTGATCCGGTATATGTCTCATATGTGTATGTGAGCTAGCTAGTGGCCGGCCATGCTCATGCATGAGAGTGTGTGAGTCCATGTGTGTATGAATGGATGGATGGATGTGGGCGTGAGCTAGCTAGCCATCTTGCTAGCTAGCATGCATGCGTGGAAGTGAATGGCCAAGAGGCCATAGTGGCGCCCGTGGCCGTGAGCCTCCCATGGTGCTCCTTATAAAGGGGAGCCCAGGGGACAAGGGATGGCCCATGTGACCAACTTCACTATTTGGGAGACAACGATGTGACATCTCACACCTGCTATAGTGTATCACTATTGCTCAGCAGTGTCCGGGTACAGCCGTCTTGTCCGCGGTATGGCCATCGTGTCAGGGTCTTGTTGGTGTCGGGTCGTGCTGCAGTCGGCAGCCGGCTGGTTGACGCAGTCGGCAGTCGGCTGGTTGGCGCAGTCGGCAGCTGGCAGTCGGCCGGGCAGAGCAGTCGGACGGGAAGCCGGCAGGAGCGGCCGGACAGTTAGACTGAGGGGCTTTGCTAGCCCCGATGTCTTGAAATATCGTCTTGCCGTCCTCGGGGTACCCGTGGACGATTACTCCGACAGTAGCCCCCAAGCCTCCGAGCAACTTGGCAAAGTTGGGCGGAGGTTCTTTGGTGAGTGTTCATGGAAATGATCATGAAAAAAGACAAAATTAGTCCATGCGGATATATCAAATGTTTGCTTTTAGCATTGCAAGTTTTATGCGGAGGGTGCCGACTCGGTTTCGTCCGAGCCTCCTTAATCTTTTTCGTGTTCCCTCCGCTTTTTGGCTTGTGCTCTTGCTTGCCGGACAGCCGCTCTGCGGTCTGTGGCTAAGAGTGGGCCGCGAAGTGGAGTGTACAGTACTCAGAGTCTAGGAGCAGATTCAACCGAGTAGATACTTGTAAAGGAAAACGGCCGGGTCGCCCGAACCATTTTTCTTCCCGGACGTTTTTCGCGTGGGTGGCCTCCAGCATTCACCCTTGCTACCTGGACAGCCGCTCTACGGTCTGTGACTACTAGTGAGCCTTTGGTACTGCGCATGCTACTAAGCCGTCCGCGGGAACTAACGTCTCAGGCCAAGCGGCCAGCCCCGGGCCAACTCTGGCTGGCGCAGGGGCGAACGGTGATGCAACTGTAATAAAAATGCGGGGATAGAACCAGAGCATCGCTCGGGGTTATCCGTGCTTGCGTGATGCAAAAATATGCGGGCGAGGAGCTCACATTGATTTTTGTGTAGTCGCGGTCATCGAAAAGAGCCGGCGCGACTCGGCGCTCGCGGAGCGCGTCGGCGCACCCGCTGGGTGTAGCCTTCGAGCCCCCGGATGCTCGAAGGGGGGTTCTGGCCAGTCAGGCTCGACCAGCCAGGCGGCGAGGCGTCTTGCAACGTCCTTTTTCTTCTCTTCTGCCGGCTGGGGGAGCCGGACAGAACTCTTCTCTTGTCTGCAATCTTCGCGGGGGCGCGCCAGCGCACCCGCTGGGTGTAGCCCCCGAGATTCGGGCCGACTGCTGAGCAGTCGGGCCGGATCTCCCGGCAACTACTTTGTCTTCTTCTTCGCGGGGGCACGTCAGCGCACCCGCTGGGTATAGCCCCCGAGATTCGGGCCGACTGCTGAGCAGTCGGGCCGGATCTCCCAGCGACTACTTTGTCTTGTTTTCTTTTTCTTGTCAACCGGCTGTGCTCAGATGGACCGACTCGTCGGTCGGCCAGCCAGCAAAGCGGGCAGACGAACGTCGACCCAGCGGCAGCGCGGGCTGTTGACCGAAGCAGTCGGCTGGACTGCAGTCTGCAAAGTCAGATCCTCCTTTTTTTTCAGCACGCGGCCACTTGTTTCTCAGCCGGCTTGGGCAGCCGGCCCTTGACTTTTCTCTCACCCGCCCCCCTTTTTTCTGTTTCTTTCTTCATCTGTTCTCCAGCCGGCACCCACTCCCCCTTTCTTTTTCTCTTTGTCGCTTTCTTTTTACTGCCTGAGCAGTCGGCAGGAGCGGGACGCGACGGAGGCCGGCTGGCACGCCCAACCGACGGCCGAGACGCGGCAGTAGCCGGTGGCCGGGTGGCGGGCGAAGCCGGCGGGCCGGGATGCCGCAGCAGCCGGCGGCCGGGACGCGGCACGGCAGCGGAGGCGGCGCGCCGGGTCGGAGGCGAAGCCGGCTATTGCAGGCTGCGGGCGGGGCTGGCGTGCGGGAGCCGGCCAAGGAGGCGTAGACGCCTGGTGCCGGCCAGCGCCGGGCGGCAAGCCGGCAGGCGTGCGGGAGCTGGCGAGGAGCGACGCGGGGCAGGCCCGGTGCAGACGGAGGGGGCCGAACCCTGCCAGGCACGGGGCAAGGCGGAGAGCCGGAGCGGCACAGAGCTGTTGTGTGTGGACGCGGGGCAGTCGTAGGAGGCGCCGCGCGCATGGGGGGCGGGAGCCAGCCTGGAGCCGTGGCCGGCCGGAGCGCCGGCGGGAGGCGTGGGCACGTGGCGGAGCTTTGAGCTAGCCGCAGCAGTGGGGAGCCGCGAACGACGGGTGGACGGAGCCGCAGGCTGGAGTGGGGCGAACAGGTGCGGGCGCTGGGACGCAGCCTGGTTAGTGGAGGGCAGCAGCGGGCAGGGAGCCGCGGGAGGAGCCACAGTGCCCGCGGGCTTGGGCGGTGACCCAGCGGACACAGCAGCAGGCAGTAGAAGCAGTAGGCGGCGGCGTTGCTGGTGGGAGTTTGACCGGTCATTGATGGAGGACGCCGGGAGGGGCTCGCTGGCGCGGCGCTTGCCGAAGCCAGTGGTCAGCACGAAGCGGAGGAGCTCGGGCGTGGCCCGGCGCTGGTGCTCGCGCGGAGTAGGAGGAGGCCGGGGCTGCCCGCTGGAGCAAAGCGAGGCAACGTATGACTAGTGTACGGGATATTTCTGACTTGTGTATGGCTATGCATTGACCATTGTTTGACTAGCATGTAGCTAGCTTGTCTAGATGGTGTATGGAGGAGCCAAAGCGTGTTTTGGCCGGAGCAAGGCGCAACATGAAGGGAAACAGGCGCAAGCGGCGCGTGGATGGGGACGGCCGACTGAAACGAGGCCCCACGCGCAGCGCGCGCACGGAGGGCCTGCGTTGTTGTGGTGGTGACGAAGGCGGCGAGGCTAACGACGAGGACGCGCCGTCCCGCGCGGCCGCTCCGGGGGCGGGTCGAAGTCGAGCCCCTGAGCGCTACCGGAGAGACGGCGCGACGCCGCAGCGGTGATGGCGAAGATGGTCCAGCCCGAACAACGAAACCAGCAGCAGCGTGGTAGCATAGTAGTAGTACCGCCCCATGGTGGGCGCCAACTGTCGTGGTATTTCTCACGGGGGGCTTGCGAGTCGACAGATGCCACAAGGGCTTAGTGTGTGGGTAAGACTGCTGCTGATAGGCCCGGGAGCGGGTATGCGAGTAGCACGCGGTGGTTTACCCAGCTTCGGAGCTCTCCGGAGAGATAATACTCCTATTGCTGCATGTCTGAGTGCATCTATCTGGGGTGTACATCGGGCAGTACAAAGTGCTCCTGGAGCTGTATCTGGGATCAGTGCCGAGTGCATCTGATCTGGTATATGTCTCATATGTGTATGTGAGCTAGCTAGTGGCCGGCCATGCTCATGCGTGAGATTGTGTGAGTCCATGTGTGTATGAATGGATGGATGGATGGATGTGGGCGTGAGCTAGCTAGCCATCTTGCTAGCTAGCATGCATGCATGGAAGTGAATGGCCAAGAGGCCATAGTGGCGCCCGTGGCCGTGAGCCTCCCCTGGTGCTCCTTATAAAGGGGAGCCCATGGGACAAGGGATGGCCCATGTGACCAACTTCACTATTTAGGAGACAACGATGTGACATCTCACACCTGCTACAGTGTATCACTATTGCTCAGCAGTGTCCGGGTACAGCCGTCTTGTCCGCGGTATGGCCATCGTGTCAGGGTCTTGTCGGTGTCGGGTCGTGCTGCAGTCGGCAGCCGGCTGGTTGACGCAGTCGGCAGCCGGCTGGTTGGTGCAGTCGGCAGCCGGCAGTCAGCCGGGCAGAGCAGTCGGACGGGAAGCCGGCAGGAGCGGCCGGACAGTCGGACTGAGGGGCTTTGCTAGCCCCGGTGTCTTGAAATATCATCTTGCCGTCCTCAGGGTACCCGTGGTCGATTACTCCGACAGGTCCCATTTGGTGGGATTCACGTCTTCATCAGCAAGATTGGCGAACCGGGCCCTGAGCCGGACACCTGCACCGACATCATCGAGACGGCTCAGCGTGCAAGCCCTTCCCCGGTTCAGCCCATGGCAAAGCATGTTTTAGTAGGTGTCATCCATGGAGCAGAATATGAGGACGAACCGGCATCCGATGGGGAAACCGTTGTCTGCTCCGATTACGAGTCTTTTGGAAAGACCGAATCGCTCTATCAGTTGCAGGATGGCCGGATTAGTGGAGGTTCCAAGGGCAACAGTATTCCGTACTCCCCAGATCTGCCAAACCGGGCCGCTATCTTCATGGCCGGTACACAATCAGCGCCCCACTCATCAACTGCCACAACAATGCTCTCCGGTTCAGCAACAGCCACGCCGGCGGGGGCAGGGAGCTCTGCGCCACCTCTGGCTCAAGTTTTGTCTGACTTACTTGACGCTTTGGCAACATTTATGGTCACGGAGGTGGACGCAGCAGCCCGGGATCAGCACAACACGGAAATCGCAAAGGTGAAAGATGAGATAACTACAGCACAACGCAGAGAACGCTAGGATGGCTACAGAACGGGCCGAGTTGGAAGCTCAGTCCTACCGGCTTAGGCTGGATCAGAATGCTTCAGAGGAAGTCATGATAAGAATATACCGATCGCATCTCCCGCCGAGTTATGAGCCAAGAAATCTATTCAACATGCCAGGAGCAGGAACTAGTAACCAGCCAATATTAAACCGGACGGAGGCGCCAGGGACAGGAGCGCCGGTTCAGCCGCGCACGATGGACCCGCCTCGTCAGAACAACGTTGTGCCACAGTATGTTCCAACACCCCCCGGGCATTACTCCAACCCATTGGACAACATTTTGGCCGCCGCTTCACGGTTGGCAGCCCTCCCAACCAACGGCGAATCACCAGTTGCGATTGAGGCACAACGGGCCAGGGATCTCCTTCAAACAGCTCTAAACTAGCAGCAGGCATATTCGCACAGTCGTGAGAGGATTCATTCCACCCCCGTCCAAGCCGGAGCTACATCAGGCATGTGGAGGATGAACCAGCCGTGTCAAGCAGCGCACGTCGCCGTAACTCGCCGCGAGGGCACAACCCGGTAGGGGGATGTGCTAATGCGCAGGATGTGGTGGATCATGGTCGCGCACGTCGAGAGGCCGAGTTAGCAGCTCTGCACGGAGCCCGTAAACCTACTCTGGTTCACCCTACCGCTTCAGTAGAGCCAGGTGTGGTATTCAGTTCCTTAGGGGTGCCGTGTCTCACCCCCGCTTTGCGTAATGTGCGACTGCCAAAGGATTTCAAAGGACCTCGTAAGGTACCCAATTACACCGCCGATCTGCAACCGGAGGCATGGGTTGAAAGCTACGAGATGGCAATGGAGATGTTAGATGTGGATGAAGTAGTATGTGCTAAATACTTCACCATGATGTTGGAAGGAACATCTCGTACTTTGTTGAAGAGCTTACCAACTAACTCTGTCGGATCATGGGCCGAATTGAAGCACCGGCTCATCCAGAACTTCAAAGATACTTGTAAGCAGCCCATGTCAATTCTGGATCTGTCCACTTGTGTCCAAGAGGATGGGGAGTCCACGACCCATTGGGTAAAGCGGGTCTCAGTTATTTTGCATTCATCGGATCGTATCAATGCAGATACCGCAGTGCTAACGTTGGAGTGCAATTGCCGTTTTCTGCCGCTCAAACAGAAGTTAGGAAGGCTCAAGCGTCACTGCAATGATATGTCAACGCTTATGGCCGCTTTCGTTAAGTACACCGATTCAGATAATACCAAAAACCCCGACTCAGAGGAGGACAAATCGGGGAAAGGGAAAAAGAAGGGCAGCACCAAGGGTCAGCAGCATAATCCGGCAGGCCATGGGAACAATGGTAAGCACAAGGCCGACAACTGTTTGGACTTTGTGGCTAAAACCAATGCTCAGGAGAATGGTTAGCACCGTAAGGGAAAGCAGCCCGGGAGGGGCGGAGGTTCAGGCCCCAATTTGGAGTGCCTGTTAACTCAACCCTGTCCAAAGCATGGATCAAAGGAGAAGCCAGCATCGCATCTTTGGAAGGATTGTTATATCATGCGAGATTTCAAGAACTCCAATATGTTTCAGTACGATAATGGCCCGCCCAATGGTTCAGGAGGTGGTTTCCACGGGCCGGGTTACGAAGGCGGCAGCTCCGGTTCAGGATTTCAGGGCAATCAAACCGGACACAGCAATCAAGGGAACCAAGGCAACCAGGGAGGTTACAACCATCAAGGGAACCAGCAGCAGTAGCAGCAGTCGGGTTATAAAAGCAATCCTAAGCAGTTAAATAGTGGGCAATATCATGTCTTCACTACTAGCTTGTGTAAGCGGGATCAGAAGCTTCACAAGAGGGCGGTGAACTCTGTTGAACCGGCGGTGCCACAGTATCCGCGCTGGTCTGAGCCACCCATTTTATGGAGTAGAGAGGATCACCCGCCCCGGGTTGACAATCCGGGTCATCTGGCCTTAGTGGTGGCCCCTCAAGTTGGGGGATATAAGTTCACTAAGGTACTCATGGATGGGGAAGTAGTATCAACATTCTATATTATGATACCTTCCGTCGTATGGGGCTGACAGATAAGAATCTTAAACCGTCAAACACCATTTTCCATGGTGTGGTGCCTGGTAAGTCTGCATATCCAGTGGGCAAGATAGCCTTAGAGGTGGCTTTTGGAGATGATCATGATTCAAGATCAGAAACATTGACTTTGGAGGTGGTAAAAATCAAAAGTTCGTATCACGCTTTGTTTGGGCGACCGGCTTACACTAAGTTCATGGCGAGGCCGTGTTATATTTATCTACAGCTTAAAATGCTAGGTCATAAGGGGACCATCACAGTACATGGGAGCAGGAAGATCGCTTTGGAATGTGAGGAAGATGATGCGGCTTATGCTGAGTCGGTTTTCACCACGGATTAGCTGAAGTTTTATAAAGACAAAGTTGATCCAGCAGATATGACTTCTTTGAAAAAGCCAACTACGGAACATGATCTGGCGTTGAAATTTAAATCGGCCACAGATACTAAGATGGTTGATTTTGTTCCTGGTGATTCATCCAAGCAGTTCAGCATCAGCGCTAACCTGGATCCCAAATAGGAAAGCGTGCTCATCGAGTTCATCCGTGAGAACCGGGACATCTTTGCATGGAAACCTTCTGACATGCCAGGTGTACCGAGGGAACTCGCTAAGCACACACTTAACATTGATCCTAAGTTTAAACCGGTCCGGCAGTTTCTCTGCCGCTTCAATGAAGAAAGGCGCAAGGCTATTGGTGAAGAGGTAGCTCGGTTGTTGGCCACAAGGTTTATTGTGGAGTTCTTTCACCCGGAGTGGTTGGCTAATCCGGTGCTGGTTCTTAAGAAAAACGGCACCTGGCGTATTTCTGTAGATTACACAGACTTGAACAAGGCTTTCCCTGCAGATCCCTTTGCCCTCCCTCGTATTGATCAAATTATTGATGCTACGGCGGGTTGTGACCGTTTGTGTTTTATGGACGCTTATTCTGGTTATCATCAGATCAAAATGGCAATTAAGGACCAGGAGAAGACAACTTTTATAACTCCTTTTGGAGCCTTCTGCTATCTCTCCATGCCCTTTGGGCTCAAGAGTGCCCAGGCGACTTATCAACGCTGTGTTCAGAAATGTCTTCATAAGCAGATTGGGCGCAATGTTCATGCATATGTGGATGATATTGTGATAAAGTCCAGGAAGGAGGAAACATTGATAGATGATTTGAGAGAAACCTTTGACAATCTCTGGGTTTACAAGATGATGGTCAATCCGGAAAAGTGTGTCTTTGGTATCCCGACAGGTAAACTCTTGGGTTTTCTGGTGTCAAACAGAGGCATTGAGGCTAATCCGGAAAAAATCTCCGCAATTACATCTTTGGCTAAACCGGCGTGTATCAATGACGTTCAGCGTTTGGCCGGCCGGATTGCGGCTTTGAGCCGGTTTATCAGTTATCTTGGGGAGAAGGCTATCCCTCTATATCAACTGCTAAAGAAAACATATGATTTTGTCTGGAGCGAGGCGGCTGATAAAGCATTTGAGGATCTGAAGAGGCAGTTTGCTGAACCGCCTGTGCTTGCAGCTCTGATCGATAAGGAGCCATTATTGTTGTATGTGGCTGCTAATGCCTGAGCTATTAGCGTGGCTATTGTGGTGGAGCACAAGGAAGCTGGAAAGGAATATCCGGTTCAACGGCCGATTTACTATATCAGTGAGGTGCTCATTGAATCAAAGCAGAGGTATCCACATTGGCAGAAGCTGGTGTATGGAGTGTTTATGGCAAGCCGGAAGCTGAAACATTATTTTTAGGGTCATCCTATCACAGTGGTCAGTTCAGACCCTCTGGGAGATACCATTCAAAATAGAGAGGCAACTGGCCGGATTGCTAAATGGGCTATTGAGCTTGGACCTCACGGGCTCAAATACACACCTCGCACAGCAATTAAATCCCAAGCGCTCGTGGATTTCATCAATGATTGGACAGAGTTGCAGGAACCAGAGGAAAAGCTAGATAACACGTATTGGACTATTCACTTTGATGGATCCAGGCAGTTGGAGGGCTAGGGGGCTGGAGTCATACTAACTTCCCCATGAGGTGACAAGTTTTGTTATGTCCCCCGTTTAATGTTCCCTTGTACTAACAATGCAGCTGAATACGAGGCCTTGCTCCACGGTCTTCAGATGGAAAAGGAGATGAACTTAAGCCGGGTTAAGTGCTTTGGTAACTCGGATCTGGTGGCTCAATAGGTGTCCGGCACTTGCGATTCAAAAGACCCACTCATGGCGGCATACCGATGAGAGGTAGACATGGTGGCTGGCCATTTCAAGAGTTATCAAGTTGACCATATAGATCGGCGAAAGAGTGAAGCGACGGACGCTTTAAGCCACCTTGGTTCTCAGCGTAAACCGGTCCCACCAAATGTCTTCCTTGACGTGCTGCATAATCCGCCGGTCAAGGTACCAACAGAAGAGGAGTTGGCTATTCCTGATCCGGAGGCTCAATTGGTGGCAGCTTTGCATGTCATACCGGATTGGACAATCCCATACCTGGCTTACATGAACCGGGGCGAGTTACCGGAGGATGAAACCTCGGCCTGGCAGATAATCCGGCGTTCCAAGTCGATGACCATAATCAATGGAGAGTTACATCGTTACAGCATCTCAGGGGCAATTCAGCGCGTTGTGTCTCTCCTCAACAGGGTTGTGAGATTTTGCGAGAAATCCATGAAGGGGATTGTGGTCACCATGCCGGTTCAAACTCTTTGGTAGCTAAAGCTTTTTGCCACGATTTTTATTGGTTAACAGCTCACGCTGATGCGGAGGATTTAGTCAAAAGATGTGACAGTTGTCAAAAATTCGCACGCCCGTGCTCATATTCCGGCTCAGGAGTTGAGGATGATTCCAATAACTTGGCCGTTTGCGACTTGGGGGCTTGATATGGTTGGGCCCTTCAAGCGATCCAAGGACAAAAAGACCCACTTATTAGTGGCAGTTGACAAGTTCACCAAATGGGTGGAAACAGAGCAAGTCAGTAAGTGTGATGCGGCCACGACGGTTCAGTTCATCAAAAAGGTGATATTCCGGTTTGGTTTTCCACACAGTATTATAACTGATAATGGTACTAATCTGTCAAAGGGAGAGATGGAGGAATTTTGCCAACGTGAGCACATCCGGCTTGATATAGAATCGGTGGATCACCCCCAATCTAATGGTCAAGCGGAGAGGGCAAATCAACAAATTTTGAGAGGTATTAAACCCTGTCTTATGGTTCCTTTGAAGCGGACACCGGGTTGCTGGGTGGAGGAATTACCTTCTGTGATATGGAGCATCAACAACACACCTAACAGATCTACGGGTTACACACCTTTCTTCATGGTTTATGGAGCAGAGGCGGTTCTTCCTAGTGACATCCGTCACGACTCGCCCCGTGTGGCAGCTTATGTTGAAGCTGATAATGAGAAGGCACGTCAGGATTCACTGGACTTGTTAGATGAGGAGCGTGATCTTGCAGCAGCACGTTCGGCGATTTATCAACAAGATCTCCGATGTTATCACATCCACCGGGTTAAGACCAGAACTTTTCAAGAGGGCGATCTGGTGCTCCGCCTCATCCAGGATCAGACTGATATGCACAAATTATCCCCACCCTGGGAAGGACCTTTTGTGGTCAGCAAGAATCTGCACAACGGGTCATACTACCTCATTGATGTTCGAGAGCACAAGGACTCATGTAAATCGGAGGAGGAGACCAAGCGGCCGTGGAATATAGCTCTTCTTCGGCCTTATTATTATGTACATATTTATGACAATGTATATATTATATAATAAACTAGAGCCTCGAATAAAGCGGGGTCTCTGTTCTTTTTTACATCATGTGCGAGATTACAAGAGTTTCTACTGACAAAGCGGAGTTTTGTTAAACCGGCCTCTGCGGCCGCATGGATATAAAGAAAATCACTAGGGGGCTTGGTCGTATCTGAACCATAGCTCCACCTCTTGATCGGTTTGAAACCACAAAGGGATATCACTAGGGGGCTTGCTTGTTGTCACACCGTAACTACACCTCTTGATCGGTTTAACACCACAAAGGGATATCACTAGGGGGCTTGGTTGTTGTAACACCATAGCTACACCTCTTGATAGGCGTTAAGCCAAAAGGAAATTATGTGGAGCCAAAGAGAGTCTGTTGCATTAAGCACAACTCAAACATAGGTAACCACCGAGCACAACTCACATATTACCTGGGGGCTCTTTGCTTCTCAATGAACAATGAGTTTTGAACCCTTGTAATAGTCTATCAAGCCAAGCTTGGAAGCTAGGTGTATTCACCTAAAACCCCGGGTTATCCTGCCTCTTTAAGTAAGTCACTCCGTCCAGGTAAACCTGGTATGACCCATCGAACGTTTGACAAGTCAATCCCATGGACCCTGAACTTGTCAAAGTTAAATCGGTGATTGGTTAAAGATTGAGGTCCATCTTAAAAAGGCTTTGTAGAATGGTTTAACTCAGTGGCCTGGCAGCCTATGAAAAGCCTTGATTTAGGGCCTGGAAGCTCATGAAAAGCCTTGCATATTTCTTGTATTTTTGCTATTTTTATGATAAGGGATTTATAAACATTTTTCTGACAAACTGGTGTTCATTACAACCCGGCTTGGCTTTCAACGATTAGTTGTCAGTACATGATCAGATTCTAAACCGGTAGCAAACTGCTCCGGTCTGGTTTTGACTAGATGTGACCATTCTTATACAAACAACTCAATGGCTTTTTAAGCCCCATATGATTTCTACATGCAATGGTAAGAGGGCCAGGATTTATCAATGCTCCGGATTGCTGTTTTCACCTTTCCCATACAAGTAGTTGGTCAACCAACAAGGTATGTTGCAGATGTTATTTTTAATACAAACTTTGATTCTCCATCCAAGTATTGTATAATTTTGGGCATCATGACCCGTCCAGTGGTAAACCACTAGGCCACTTTCAAGTTCTTGTATTCAGGAACACAAATCATCATGGGCTATGCATAAATAGATCCCAAAAAGTGAAACAAGTTTTTCACATGTCAACACAACATAAACATGCTCGAGGGCATGACAGATAATGGGGTTTTTGCTATCCTATTACAAGAAGCTTCAAAACGGCTCCAATTGAATAATTGTTTCAAAGCAGTGACACATAATAGCTGGTAAACCGGCTGCCGGTTTAAGATGCTTCGTCTGGACGGCTTGACGATTGAGGATCATTTGGTGTAATCACTTCTTCTTCATCCCTCCCCAGATGCTGGAAATCAACCATTGACCAATCGATTCCGTTTAAAGCTTGAAACACGGCTTCTTCATGGATAAGGCTGGAGGGGTTAATGTCAGGAGCGTAAGTATGCTTACGGATTGGAGGCACAAGTTCTTCGACTTCATGGATTTTGGCAGGTTGTCTCTTCCCTTCAGTGTCGTAAGCCGGCTGGAAATGAGATAAGTCTGTGTCCTGCCAGTTTGCTGGCTATTGGCCGCATCTCCTTTTTCAGCCTTCGGAGATCATCATTGTTGAAGTTTGAACCGTCCTCCTTCACACCTGGATATCCTTTAATAATGTCATCCGCTTCAAGATTCGGAATCCATGCCTTGGCTTGGATTAGTGCGGTCAGCGCTCCTGCTATTGCGGCTGCCTTCTTCAGTTCAGTAATCCGGGCTGGTAGCATGGCCAGCTTCTCAAGGGTTTCTTTTATCAGCGTTGGTGCTGGTTTATTGTAGGCTACAGTACATATAGCACGCTGGGATCCAGAGTAAAGCTGTTCTATTAAGGTGTAAGCCGCTTTAAGCTTCATCCGCATATCAGCGCCCAGATGAGTAATGCGAGTGCCTGTTATGGTTTAATATCAGCCAAACTGGTAAACAATAAGATCTCATGAATCAGACAAACAACATAAAGAGATACTTACCAAATACAGCGGATGTCATGGTGTTGATTTGCCACCTCAAGCTAGTTAGTTCATCTACAACTGGCTTTAGGGCTGCTTCGGCATCCTCAGCTCTTTTGGTTAAACCGGCCTTTTTGGTTTTCCATACAACATGATCCTTGTTAAAAGTCTCCTTTAGCTTTTCCATAGCTGTCAGGGCATTGGTCAGCTCCTCCTTGGCTTTTCACAGCCTCTGCTTGTTGGGACTTCACGTTCTCTTGCAGGTCAGCGGTTCGGGCATCTGTTGCTTAGCTCGGCCTGTAATAGCGAAGATATGTCAACAATAGGATATGTATTTTCTAAGTACTAAGCGTATAACAAGTTATGCACTTCGTACTTGGAGGCTAATGCCTATTTGATCTATTATCAATACATCTTTTATAAGTCTCAAGAACAATGTAAGCATTATTCTTGACACTTGGGGGCTAATGTACATCTGTTCAACACTGATGCATGGATTCAAGACCCGGATTACCTCAAAAAGATAAACCGGCCTTTGGGGGCTACACTGATGAAAGCTACATAACTACATTGGTAAAGTATCAGTTTTGTTTTCACTAAGGACCTGACATATTGAGGGTCAGCAGGAGAGGATTAAAGTATTACAAAGTCCCGGTTTAAGATTAACAGCATAAAACGACCCTTGGGGGCTACTTGGGCTGGTGTTTCAACTTCGGCATCAAGAAATAAAGGAAGATGAAAATACCTCATAGCGTTCCTTCATCAAGTTCACCAAACTGGCCTCATAATCTCGGTTTGAGTGCAAACGGTTTAAAAAACTGGAATGGAGCTCTTCAGCGCTGAGATGAGCATAACTTGACAAATCAGTGCTCCATTTACCCTTCTCCATGGCAGCACGCTCTTCTTTGGCGCTATGTTTGGCCAAGATTACAGGATGGCCAGGAGAGTTGTGGCTCATGCCAGTAATGATAACGTCATCTCCTGGGCCTCCAGCAGTTTTTGTGGGTGATGGTGGAGTGCTAGTAACTCTCATCGGACTAGCCTGGATTGGAGTTGCCGGTTTAGTGTCAGGAATAGCAGTATCAGCTTCAGATTGTTCATTAATATTCCGGTCTTGAGGGTGGATCATCAAAGGTAGCATCAGGATGGGGACCCTCCAGTTCATGAGTTTGGTCCGGTTCATCTGTTTGCTCCTGTTCAAGAACTACCTGGTCTTCAGACGGATTGGTCTCCCAAGCTTTTTTGCTGGGTCTGGCTTTGGCTCTGCAAACAAAAATAAAAGAGGTGAAAATTTAGCATATTACTCAGAATATGTAAAACATTCGAAAAAGGGTTCGAGTACTTACCCAGCTACAGTTTTGAGAGGAGGGAGTTGGGTTGCTGTTGACTCGCCAGAGGATGAGGGAGGTGTCACCTGATAATTTGAATCGGACGGATTAAGAGGTTGTCTGAAATAACCTGCCTTGGGATAAGAATTGTCAAAAGTGGGGGAGACCTCAGATCGGCGCTTCCGAACTAGGGTATCAGGTAAACCGGCCGAAGTGACTTGTTGGCTGCTGTGCCGGGTTGTCCGGCGAGCTTCATGATGATGCGTCTTCAAAATAAATGTTGGATCCAAGTAAGCAAGAGGATGAGAAAAGCTTACTTTCCGGACCACTTGACGGGTTTTTTGTGTTGGCATAGAGTCTGAACCGGAGGAAAGGGTAATTACCTCTACATCATCAGCCTGGCTGCCTTCTACGTCCTCCTGATAAAGATCATTGTTAATGAGATGCATGAAAAGGGAGCCAACGGAGTCAAGTTCTACCTCAACTTCCGGTTCCTCTGCATCTTCATCAAGTTCCATGTTGATACGTTCGACTGTTTTCCGCTTTGAGGTTCACTTGACGGTTTTGGTTTTGGGACGGGATGGCTTTGCCACTTTATCTGCGGATTTCTGCTTCCAGAAGGGATCATCGCCCTGTTTATACACAAACAGAAGAAAGTTTACAAGTTGAACAATTTAAAGATATCAAAGATAAAAAGGAAGCATAGTGCTTACAGCAGGCGGTTTATTTTGAGTGTAGAAGGGGTTCAAGCCGGTTTGGCGACAGACTGATTCAGATTCATTCAAAATTTTCTTAACGCCTTCAGTGACCTCTTCATCGGTTACCTGAATGTTGATGTGGCGTTGGGGGTCTTCTAATTCACCGGTGTACTCACACATTAAACCGGGGCGGCGGCTTAGTGGCAAGACGCTCCAAGATATCCAGCAACGCACAAAATCAACGCCTGATAAATCGTTGGCCATAAAGTCCCAGAGCTTGGTGAGTTGAGGGGCATATTTGGCCCGTTCCACAGAACTTAAACATTGCGGCAATGGATGAGTGTTGGAAAGCCGGTGATCACGATAGCCTGGAAGAGGGTTCTCATCTTCAGGAGTGGTATTTATGCAGTAGAACCAAGTCTGGTTCCATTCCTTAGGGTGACTGTGCAGTTTGGCATGAGGGAATTCAACTTCTTTCCGCTTTTGAATAGAGACACCACCAAGTTCAGTGTTGGGACCATTTACAAATTCTGTACGCCAGTTCAGATGAAAAAAGTCCCGGAACAGCTCAGTAGTTGGTTCTTCTTGTAAGTACACTTCACAAAAGACATGGAAGTTGCATAGATTGGACACCGAGTTGGGTCCGATATCTTGAGGATGGAGTTGGAAACTGGCAAGAACATCTCGGAAAAACTTCGACCCGGACGGTTTGAAACCACGGCCTATGTGGTCAACAAAGACCACTACCTCACCCTGCCTCAGGGTAGGAGGATTCTCTGTTCCTGGAACTCTCCATCGAATTTCAGTTTTCTTGGGGAAGGTGCCGATACTGACCATTCCGTTCAACTATTCATCGGTGACCTGGGAAGGAGCCCAGTTGCAAGCGTAAAACTGTTTGGCCATTGTGAAATGAAAGGCTGAAAAAGAAATACTAGTTTACAAATCATTCATGGTGGTACGCAAGATGCAATGGAATAAAGATATATAGATATGTGAAATTGCGTAACCTGGAGACTGATACAATAATGAATGACAAGGTCATATCAAGGGTATACATGTGTTGTTAAACCAGACTATTACAATGAATGTAAAGGGGGTTTGCTAGTTTACCAGGGGATTAATGGTATGAGATAGATTGTTTTTACAAGGGTAAACCGCCTACATGGTAAAGAGGATACAGACCCAAGGTAAAATGACTAAGTAAGGAGAGACAGATTCCGCAAGAGGACATGGAAATTTTGGATCTACTGAAAGACTGGAAAGCAAAAATATTTTGACCTAAAAGGGTTGGACCCAAAGCAGTTTGTAATGGTTCAGATCAGTTTTTCACATACAAAAGGTATGTTGTGGTAGCGGAAGGTAAACCATTACGAGCAATATATGAAGCTTGAAGTTTTTTATCCATAAGATAAGGAGGAACAGGGAAGAGCCATACTGGAGCCCTGATGAACTTAGATGAACTGTGAAGAATGAGGGAACCCTAAATAGATATACAAAGGGGGAAAGGGAAAGACTTACATAGACTGATTGAAGCAACGAAGGAGCGCCGCAGCTTTCTGGCACAACCAGGTTGGTGCAGCGGCCGGCGGAGAGACGGAGGCAAAGCTCGGTGGCGGCGGCGGTGCTCAGGGACAGAGATGTCACAAGTAGGAAGAAGAGGAGAAGGAGATGAAGGAGAAAAGAGAAGGGCCCATGGTCCTATTTATAAGGAGAACCGATAAGCGACATGTGCGTAAATCGAGGAGCTGGAAATGGATAGTTAATAAGGATGTCACCTCGAGGGTTGAACGTTCATTAATAAAGGGTATCTTAGGCTTCAACAGGTAGATGACGTCATAACGATTTACTGCGGATTTAAAGGATGACGTCACGGCGATTTACCAGATTTATACGAAGGTGCCATGGCAAGAATTTTTCAAAGTATTGAAGATTGACATGAACAAGTTCAAATCAATCTGGGGCCTAATGTTGGGGATATGGATACTGGAGGTAAACCGGCTAGGAGTGGCCAGATTAGCTCCATGAAGATTGAAGCCCATGAAGATGAGAAGATACTGGCGCTTTAAGAAGGCCCAAGGCCCAAAGACGGATTAAAGCCTGTAGATGTAAACCGACTTTATCATGTAAACTTGTATTGTAAGTTAGAGGAATAGAGACCGAGCCGGACACCTCTATGATCCGGCCTCGGGACTCTGTAAACCGGCGGGCGTCAACCTATGTATATAAAGGGACGACCCGGCCACGGTTTGAGGAGAAAAAACAACAACTCGAGGGCCAGTTAAAGCGGATTCGCTCCCTGGCCGTCGAAACCCTAGCAATACCAATCACAACTAGACGTAGGCTTTTACCTTCATTGAAGGGGCTGAACTAGTATAAACTTCCCTTGTCCCCTTGTCCGGTTTAACCCCTTTAAGCCAACCCGTTGCGATGGCTCCATGACTAAGTCCTTTCACGAGGACATCTGCCATGACAAACCCACGACAATAGGGTACGAAACCACCTCAAAGTTATTCTTTGCAATCAATCCATTGGGATATTACCCTGGAGTTCGTACTAGAATAACACCTTGAGACACAAATCAACCAAAACCCTAAGGTCACCTAGACACTCCAATGTCACCTCAAGTATCCGTGGGTATGATTATACGATATGCATCACACAATCTCATATTCATCTATTCAAACCAACACAAAGTACTTCAAAGAGTGCCCCAAAGTTTCTACCGGAGAGTCAAGACGAAAACGTGTGCCAACCCCTATGCATAGGTTCATGGGCGAAACCCGCAAGTTGATCACCAAAACATACATCAAGTGGATCAATAGAATACCCCATTGTCACCACGGGTATCCCACGCAAGACATACATCAAGTGTTCTCAAATCCTGAAAGACTCAATCCGATAAGATAACTTCAAAGGGAAAACTCAATCCATTACAAGAGAGTAGAGGGGGAGAAACATCACAAGATCCAACTATAATAGCAAAGCTCGTGATACATCAAGATCGTACCACCTCAAGAACACGAGAGAGAGAGAGAGATCAAACACATAGCTACTGGTACATACCCTCAGCCCCGAGGGAGAACTACTCCCTCCTCGTCATGGAGAGTACCAGGATGATGAAGATGGCCACCGAAGAGGGATTCCCCCCTCCGACAGGGTGCCAGAATGGGTCTAGACTGGTTTTTGGTGGCTACGCAGGCTTCTAGAGGCAGAACTCCCGATCTATTGTGCTCCCCGGAGTTTTTAGGGTATATGGGTATATATGGGAGGAAGAAGTACGTCAGTGGACCTCTGGGCTGTCCACGAGGCAGGGGGCGCACCCAGGGGGGTGGGCACGCCCCCCACCCTCGTGGGCAGCCCGGGACTCTCCTGGTCCAACTCCGATACTCCGTGGGCTTCTTCTGGTCCAAAAATAAGTTCCGTGAAGTTTCAGGTCAATTGGACACCATTTGATTTTCCTTTTCTGTGATACTCTAAAACAAGGAAAAAACAGAAACTGGCACTGGGCTCTAGGTTAATAGGTTAGTCCCAAAAATCATATAAAATAGCATATAAATGCATATAAAACATCCAAGGTTGATAATATAATAGCATTGAACAATAAAAAATTATAGATACATTGGAGATGTATCAAGGGCGCAATTGAATTGAATCTGCTTAGCACAGTCGTCCAGCCATTCAAAATGTGTGCATTTCTTCACGATTTGAAACAAAAACATGAACCCTAAATCCTAGATCCAAGGTAAAAAGAATTAAAAGGAAATAGAAAAAGAAATCAGAGAAAAATCATGCCCACGCATTTCACGAACTCGTGCCCATAGTTGCCATTCTTGACCTCCTTCGAAGTCAATCGTATCAGTGGCGCGCTGCGTGGGCAGTCAGGACATTGCTCCATCGAAAGTGGACCATACTGGGTCCACAAGGGGCGGGAGGGTGAAGTGGAGGTCGACATATCGCCCAAAGTCACCGGAGAAGTAGCAGAGGAGTGGCTCCTCTCGTCGCCGGAGAAGAAGAAGCAGAGGAGTGGCTCCTCTCGTCACTGCAGAATAAGCAGCAGAAGAAAGGGGAGGCAAGGGTGGGTGAGCACAACCAACAACTCTCGCGGATCGCCTCTCACGGATCACCCTATGATCCAATGATGCGGAGCCGTCCATGTGATCCAATGGCGTGGAGCCTACACGCAGCCTGCCCTTGGAATTACTTTTAGAAGACCACATCTACGGTTTGTCGCTTGGAGCTAGGGTATGATCGGATGACTGACGTTCGGAGCTAGGGTTAGGCAAAACCCCACGGGGTTTTAAGCTGGTCAACGGGGTTTCCAAGGCTTTGACTGAGCATAACTAATTTTAAAAAATTGAAAAAATATGAAACCTTCGCCATTCGTCATTTCATAAGACACACTAACAAGGAAAAATACTAAACTAGGTATGCAGACATTTACAAAAAAACCCTAGCTAGCACGATCGAGGTCAAATGAGCACCATTAATTTTAAAAAATAAAAAAATCCTGTGCACGATGTTGCCTTGTGTGACATGTTACCAACCAAAAATCATAAACTTTGTCTATGGACATTTTCATGAAAAACCTTCACACATATGAGCTATCACGTACTTCCTCTGTCCCAAAATAAGTGTCTCAATTTTATACTAACTCTAGTACAAAGTTGTACTAAGCTTGAGACACTTATTTTGGAACGCAGGGAGTACAACATTTCGTAAAGTCCAAGGAGAGGAGGTAGGGTTCCCTCCGGTTTTTGAAAATAAAAAAAATAAAAAATCACCAAAGCTTGATTTCAAAGTGAATAAGAAGGATCTGAACTTAGTTTTCCATTTTCATATTTTATACATGTTTTTAATGGTTTTCTTTTAAAGTATATTTTTTCCAAAAAATGTAAAAATATGAAGATTAATTCAATAAATAGTGATACTTCGAATCTATACTATATAGATTGAATAGGTGTTAATAAAAGTTATTTGGCTCATTTAGAGTAGGTCCAAAAAAACTTGATTACAAATGGGGTTGTTTACCCTAGCTTGGGAGCTCATTTGGAGCACAGTTCTCATGACTACAAGTTTTACCACGCAAAAGAGATCGGATTTCAACTCACACCACATGGCAATGGACTTCAAGTGTTGGTTCAAATTCAAAGTTTGCCTAAAATTCAAATTTTGCCTCAGTTTTGTATTCTACCTCAAATTTCACATCAAATTACAAATAAAATTATTACACCTTACAAGTTTTCACAGTAGTTCAAATTGATGACATAATCATTATTACAAATCCTTAAAGTTCAAAGTTGATGACTTGCATTCAAGTTCAAATTCAAATCTTTGCCTTGCTCCTTGTGTTCCGGGATGGGTTAACCGTCTTGCTCCTGGTTTCCCTAGCTAGGATATTTTGTGTTTTTTAAAAGCGTTGTCTTGTTGCTTTCGATCTTCACTTCTGGTGGTGGTAGTTTTGTTGAGCTTTGACTGACCGAGCAAGTGATGACCAGTTGCCAGTCATCTATGGGTGCACTAATACTTAAAGGAACTTCAGACAAAATAACTTCCTCCTCTCTTATAGCTTCAAAACCTTCATATGCCATGGTTTCAAATTCAGCATCAGATGATGGTTCAACCGAAGTTTATTCCTCTCTAGGTCTTTTCTGTCATGTGCCTCTAGTTATCCTAGAGTTGGGTCAAACAGAAATAAGCTTAGCCATCGATAAAAAACAGAACAAATGCAAAAGAGGGAAAGGTTGCACCGATACCAAGCTGCTACTTCAGCTGCATTCTCCTTTTCTACTGCATTCTCCTCTGCATTTGCTGCTGCCCACTGTACCTCTTCTCCAAATGATGCATCAACTAGATTAGTACAACACCTAGCAATATGACCTAGGATACCACATCTTTTGCACTTACGCTGTTTTTTACACGACCCTGTTCACCTATTCCTATCATGTTTTTCTTTGGTCTTCCTGGTGGTCTAGTCAATACAGGAGAATGGGGTTTGAACCCTAGGTCTACTATGTTCCATTGGTCTTTTCCCAAGAGTGCAGGCACATTTTCAGCATAAGCAACCCTAAATTTGGCAACAGAGAAATATTCAGAGCAATATTGATCAACTTCACCATCTTCACCTCCAATAACAGTCATGAGACGTAGGGCATGTATGCATGGCTTCCCCCGAATCTGCCATTGCCTACAACTGCATTCCTTATTTGCAAGGTTCACTGGATATCTCCATTACCAATTTTTACTGTCAGTGTATGTCACCTTAGCCTCGTATTTGATGGTCGAATGCATTTCATCGTTAGTCCTCTTGCCTTGGCATGCAATGCCTTAATCAGAGATGGGAGCATAAGATGGCCAACATATTGAGTTTTTGCAATTCTTTTACGAAGAGCCATCTTTATCATGATCATCTGCCTGATCTTATCAAATGCTTGCCACAACAAAAGCCCTTTCACTGACTTGAACTTTGCATTGAAACACTCAGCGATGTTATTGGTCACATAGTCTACTTTGCAGATTTCATTGAATTTGCTTCTTGACCACAACTTTCCATGATGTTCATCCATGCACTCCTTCACCAAAGGATTTTGAGCATACAACACTCTCAAATGGTGCTCATGCTTCCTCAAGTTGCATGTGTATGATGCTGGCCATAGGTTCTCATCATAAACTTTGCCTTTGAATTTCTTTTTAAAATTCTGCGCTAGGTGTCGCATACGTTCCCTATGTTCCACTCTAGGGAATACAATTTCTACTACACTCTCTAAACCTTGGCAAGCATCTGTGTGTATAACTAAACCTGAGGGTGTACCTATAATGTTGCACAACTGATGCAGAAACCAGACCCAACTCTCCTCAGACTCTGCCTCCAACATACCAAATGCAACTGGGAATAGCCAGTTGTTGGTGCAACAAACCCTGGGCCTATTGCCCAGACTATGCACATGCATGAGAACAAGATCACAATACCAAGGTCAGGCTGAAGCATAAGGGATAATTTCTTCGAAGGACCAAGACTAACCAGAGAAGCAAGATATCACTAGGGGAAAAACCTCCCTTGCCGGGCAGGCGAGCCTGGCGAGGAATGGGTTACCCCCGGAAGCAAACCTTTGGGTCGTCCCAGCAGGCCTGCCGGGGCTTACGGAGGCTGAACCGCTCCCCGCACCACATCATCACGACCCAACTCATTAATCAATGCGGTGTCAAGCTCCAGAATGACTAGGTGGCTGCTATTCGCCACATGGAAGCCACTTCCTACCGAAAATACCTCCAAGCAACACCCGTCCTGTGACGTGTCAAGCAAGCAGGCGCGAAGCTGGCAAAACAGCCCGGCAGGGCCTGCCGGGCGAGTTGTGATGTGATGTTGAGCGGCACATTTAATGTGCCCTGTCAGCCTGCAGAGTTAGGTATGATAGCACTATTTGCTATCTAATCAGTGCGTAATGACTGATTTGCCAATGTGGTGACCCCTTCATCTATAAAAGGAGGCCCATGGCGACTGTAGAAGGGGTTGGTCAGTTGGGTGACTAATCCACACCCTCACATACTCATACATGTGTAGCCACTTTCGCCCCGAGGCAACCCTGCCGGGCAAGCATGTTGCGCTCACCACCATTTTTCCACCATCAATCCACCAAAGCAGGAGTAGGGTTTTATGCCTCACGGCGGCCCGAACCTGGGTAAAGATTGGCCGCTTTATCTCTGCCGAGCTATTCCACGCTCCTCCGCTCTTTTTGCAACATGCCACCCCCGCCAAACCAGAAAGGGACTCTTGGTCCCATAGGTGTCCGTGGTTTCCCACGACACTAGTTGTGTCCATCAACTGCAGAAGCTGCTGCTAGTTGGCCTCTCCATCTTCCATTCAAAGCAGTTGCATCTACAACCAAATAGGTCCTACAACCATTCAGAAACCCCTACCAGCAAGCCTTGACACAAACAAAAGCCCTCCTGAAGCACTCCTTCTCCATTGTCTTCCCTTTTAATTTGTACTGAACTGTATGCTTGTCAATCTCTACAACACTCCCTGGACTAGCCGTCTCCACTTCAGCTTTGAAGGTGTAAAGCAACTTAAAACTCTCATTCCACGGACCATTAATCCTATTAGGAGCCCTTTCCTTAGCATAGAAAATCTTCATGTAAGGTATATTAATCTTGTACTTCTCAAATAGCTTCCCATGGAGTGTTGTTGGACTAATTGTTGCTGTTTCCCTCACCCAATCCAAGATTGCATTTGCCACCCACCTAGTCTTTGCAAGCTTTGTTTTGTCCTCCCCCCCTCCAGGTGGGAAAGTGTGCCCGTGTGGATTTTTTTATCTGAAACAAAATGAAAAATGATGTCAAATACAATTAAGAAATAGTACACATGATCTGAATATAGAATAGATAAATAATCTAAAAAAATATTCAGTTGTAATACCTGAATCAATTTGCTCTTTAGCATAGTGGATGCATGCAACCTCCACCTACACCTATCATAAGGGAAATGAACAGTGAACCTTCTTGGCTCACTCCTATCAACCTCATAGGAGTTTTCAGTGAGAATGCAATATGTAGTCACAGCATTACGACAGTCCACCATCGATTCGAATATGGTTCCTGGAGTAAGCTGAGGATTCTCCCTGTTCCACTCAATTGTTGGCATGCCCTCACCATCATATGATTGTAAAACTAAGGAGTCGATGTTATCCTCCCTACCTTCATCGTCAGTGTCATCAAATCTAGCATGGCTGCTAGGCTCCTCTGGATATTCATCTTCCATTGCCTATTGACTAACTCTATCGACTAGTTCAGGGAATAGAGTCTCATCCTCATCATCATGTCGAGGCACTTGCTCGTCAGGCTCTGCATCTACTTCTACATCAGGTGCAGAAGGGAGAGGAGAAGTGGCAGAATTAGCAGCAGCCGACACGTTGTGGCTTTCAGAACCACTTGGTTTACTTGGTCTTGACCTACAAGGAGTGCAAGGACGCTCGCTATTAGCAGAGACAGATGATGTCTGAACACCGTTCCCCTTCGGGATACGTTGTTTGCATGCCTGAAGCATATCGATATGGATTTTACCGAAACGGTTGTCAGCATTCAAACTAAATAGCAATCCAGATGCTCATCACAAGTTAATGGGACAAATCTCTGCTCGATACTATCGGTATATCTCAGTTCAACAACATCGGCAGGGCTCCACGGATACTCACAGTAGAGTGCCTCGCGAAAATCTATGAACGAAACACTGGTTTCAACCACTTTTGTAAATAAAAATACAGAAATGAAATACGATTTAGTTCCACATAGATCGCTAGTTTCCATTCTAACCGATAGCCGAAAAGCAAGTGCAGGATCAAGCCTATTCGATGAAATAAAGGGCGCAATTAGGCCGAAAATTTTCAGAAAAATTACAGCGATTCACGCCAACGGTAGTGTTGGGGATATAGACTCAAGGTGTGACCCGCCCAGGAGGGGCCGCGTTACACCATTGGCGGCTTAACATGCAGAAAGCCTAAGGAGAGGTGTGAAGACGATGATTCATAGGAAGTAGGCCTGGTAAAGGCCCAAGGCCTGTGTTTGTAAACCGCCGTAGGAAGACTTGCTCTGTAAGGCATGACTAAATAGAAACCGAGCCGGTCACGTTGTGTGAGCCGGTCGAGATTCTGTAAACCTCCGGGTCCTGTGTATATAAAGATGAGACCTGGCGGCGGGTTAACTCAAGAGACAAGTAATTGAGAACTAGGTCAAGCGTATTCGCTCCCCTGTAATCAAAACTCAAGAAACACAACTAGAAGCACAACGTAGGCTTTTACCTCGTTGAGAGGGGCCGAACCTGGGTTAACTCCTTGTGTCCTTTGTCCCGTTCAACCCCTTCAAGTTAACCTAGTGCGATGGCTCCACACCTAAGTCCTTTCGCAAGGACATCTTTCGTGACAAATCCACAACAGTTGGCGCCCACCGTGGGGCTCATGCACAGTGGTTTCGAGTTCTTGAAGGGCAGCTTCTCAGGGATCAAGGGATACGCCGTGGGCCGGATGACCAAGAGTCACCGCAGCAAGATCTACATCGACGACACTGTATGGGGTCGGGAAGGCGATTCAATCAAATACAGGTACCGGGTCCCATTCGGCGGAATCCATGTTTTCATCGGCAAGATTGGTGGGTCTGGGCCTGAGCCAGACGTCTGCACCGACACCATTGAGACGGCTCGACGCGCGAGACCCGCCAAGGTTCAGCCTGGTCAGAAGAGAGATTTTGTTGGCTTGATTCATCAGGCGGATCTCGAGGAAGTTTCAATGTCAGGTGGAGAGACAACCATCTACTCAGGTGATGAATCCTAAACCGGCAAAACCAAATCGATCTATCAATTGCAAGATGGCGGGCTTGGGGGTTGTTCCGATCGTGACAATATTCCAGACCCATATGAACCGCCAAGCAGGGTTGCTATCTTCATGGCCGGTACGCAACAGATGTTGAATTCATCGACTGCGGCGGCTATGACCTCTAGTTTAATGGCTGCGGGGACGGACGGGGCAAGCGGCCTTGTGCGCTCGCCGGCTTAGGTCTTATCTGAACTCTTGGATGCTTTGGCGACTCTATTAGTTGCCGAAGTAACCCCGGTGACTCAAGCACATCATAATGTGGAAGTCGCGGAACTGCGAGATGAAGTAGCTCAGGCAAAGGAGGAGCTTAATGCTGGGAACGCTAGGATGGCAACAGAGCGAGCCATGTTGGAAGCTGAGTCACAACGGATTCAAGCAGAAGCTTTCCGGTTAAGCTTGGACCAGAATGCATCAAATGTTGTCTTACGCCGATACCAGAGCCGTCCACCTTCGCAGTTCGAGGCAAGAAATCTTTTCAATACACATGCGACAGGACCAAATAACCCGCCCGGGGTGACCCGGGCTATCGAGGCGCCTGTGACTAGGGTAACAACTCAGCCGCGTGTAACATACCCGCCTCGTTTGAACACAACCCCGCCTCAGCAAGTCTTAACACCACCGGGTCAGTTTTCCAACCCTTTGGATAACATGATTGCCACGACTTCGTGGCCGGCGACTCTTCCAGTGGAAGGCGAGTCTCCCACTGCGGTCGAGACACAAAAAGTAGTGGAGCTTCTTCAAACGGCGGTAGTCCAGCAGGCGGCTTTTTCATATAGCTGCGAGCGAATTCAGTCAACTCCATGCCCCAGACGAAATTATAGCCGACACATTGAGTCGCCGGAGGTTTCCAGCAGCGAGCGGTGTCAGAACCAACCGCGTGGGAGGATAACAATGTTTAGGCTCTGATGGATCAGGCTAGGGAACGTCAAGAGGTAGAGCTGGCTGCTCAGCTAGCGGCCCATCAACAGCTCCAGTGTAACCCTTCGGCGTCTGTAGAAGCTGGCATGACTTCTAGGACGGTAGGGGTGCCATGCCTAGCACAGGCTCTTCAGAATGAGTGGTTGCCTAAGGATTTCAAGGGCCCTCGGAAGGTGCCCAATTATACTAGTGATCAGCCCCCTGAGGCTTGGATTGAGAGCTACGAGTTGGCTATGGACATGCTAGATGTTAATGACGCTGTGTGCGCCAAGTACCTCACCATGATGTTGGCTGGGCTGGCTTGAACCTGGTTGAAGGGATTGCCCCCTAATTCTATCAATTATTGGGTGGAGTTGACGGCGCATTTTATTCAGAATTCCAAAGACACGTGCAAACAGACTTTGTCGATTATCGACCTCGACGCTTGTATCCAGCGCGAAGTCGGCCCACCATTGGGTCCGACGGGGTTTATGCTCTTATCCACTCATCGGATAGCATCAATGTCGGCTCTGCTGTTTTAATTCTGGAGAAGAATTGTTGCTTCACCCCTCTCAAGCAATAGTTAGGGGGGCTCAAACGTCACCACAATGACATGGGAGAGCTCATGGCGGCTCTCATCAAATATGCCAACTCTGACAATACTAAATATCCTGGGTCCGATGAGGAGAAATATAATAAGGGCAAGAAGAACGACAATGGAAAAGGACATCAGTCAAACATGATGGGTCATAACTAGGGAAATAACGGTAAGCGCAAGCAGCCTGACGGCGGGTCTAATTTTGTGACTAATACCAATGCACAGAGTAACAATCAACATCATAAGGGAAGGCCACAACCTCGGTTTGGAGGGCCGAAGCTTAACCTTGAGGCAATATTGAACCAGCCTTGCCCAAAGCACTGTTTGCTAGATAGACCGTCGACTCACATGTGGAAAGATTGTTATATCATGAAAGATTATAAGAACTCCGGCTTTCACCAGGACCAGAATGGAAATAATGGCCCGCACGGCGGGTCAGGATCCGGCTCACATGGGCCCGGCTTTGGAGGTGGCAGCTCAAATTCTGGATTTCAAGGCCAGGGCAATCAAGGCAGTTCTAATGAGCAGGCCAATTAAGGCAATCAACAACAGCAATCTGTGCATCACAGTAATCCAAAACAGCTAAATAGTGGCTAATATCATGTCTTCACCACAAGCCCATGCAAGCAAGATCGGAAGGTTCATAAACGAGCAGTGAGTGCAGTTGAGCCGGTGGTCCCATGATACTTACGATGGTCAAAGCAGCCAATTGGATGGAGCCGTGAGGATCACCCGCCCTGGATTAACAATCTGGGTCAGCTGGCTTTGGTGGTAGCCCCTCAGGTTGGAGGTTACAAGTTCACTAAGGTGCTTATGGGTGGAGGCAGCAGCATCAATATCCTTTATTATGACACTTTTCACCGGATGAATTTGACTAACAAAGATTGACGGTGTCAAAACCGGCGGATCTCGGGTAGGGGGTCCCGAACTGTGCGCCTAGGCCGGATGGTAACAGGAGGCAAGGAACACGATGTTTTACCCAGGTCCGGGCCCTCTTGATGGAGGTAAAACCCTATATCCTGCTTGATTAATATTGATGATATGGGTAGTACAACAGTAGATCTACCACGAGATCAAGGAGGCTAAACACTAAAAGCTAGCCTATGGTATGATTGTTGTATGATGAAGTTGTCCTACGGACTAAAACCCTCCGGTTTATATAGACACCGGAGAGGGTTAGGGTTACACAAAGTCAGTTACAATGGTAGGAGATCTTGAATATCCGCATCGCCAAGCTTGCCTTCCACGCCAAGGAAAGTCCCATCCGGACACGGGACGAAGTCTTCAATCTTGTATCTTCATAGTCCTGGAGTCCGGCTGAAGGTATAGTCCAGCTACCCGGACACCCCCTAATCCAGGACTCCCTCAGTAGCCCCTGAACCAGGCTTCAATGACGACGAGTCTGGCGCGCAGATTGTCTTCGGCATTGCAAGGCGGGATCTTCTCCAAATTCCGTGTACCTGCTGAATTATGTCCGATTTTCGTAATGTAGCACACCTTGGCTTCCACGCCCAATAATGGCCGTCTTCCATGTGTTAAACGAATGCGAAAAGTCAGGGTGTTTTTACATTCACACCCCTAGCCGCATAAACGAGCCGCCTATTTAACGGGATGGGGATTCAGATCCAAACCACACCTTCTCCTCTCTGTGAGTAATCATCAGAGCGCCTCCAGCAAAGGTCCATTCCAACATGGCCAGCCGTCGCAGCTCCTCCTCTCGCCCTTCCAGTCCTAAACCTGGAGACTAGGAGAGGTGCTCCATCCTGCACAGCGAGCTAGTGTCGCTTCAGGCCAAGGGATTTCTCCCTTAGGCCTATATGGTCCCGGTCCGAGCCGGACTCGCCACCTATAATGGCGGAGAGCAAGCGGAGAGCACCCCCAATCCTTCCAAAGGAGAGCGGGTGTGCCTCGTCCCTTATCTCCATTTCTCCGTGGGCTTCTGGAGTTCTACGGCCTCCAGCTGCACAATTTCACGCCCGCCTCTATATTGCATATCGCAGGCTTCGTCACCCTTTACGAGCTATTCTTGGGTGTTGACGCTCACTTCGCGCTGTGGAAGAGGTTATTCTGCCTGGTGCCCCGCTCTCAAGAGGGGTCTATATAACAAGTGGGCGGAGCCAAAGTGGCGTATCGCCGGGACCGGATATCTATCCGGAACCCCAAAGAACGCGTCCGAGGACTGGCCTTCGGAATGGTTTTACATAGATGATGTCCCGCTGCCAGATCCTATCCGGGTCGGTCTCCCCGAATTCAACAGCGCTCCCTTAAAGAAACGCCTAAGCTAGCGTCCGCGGAGCTCTCAGAGAGAAGGCGACAGGGACGTCCTTCACCTGATGGGTCGGATAAGACTATTGGCTCATTTCGGACTAACCATGATTGAAGTCATGGCCGCATGCATTATGCGGGGGGTGCAGCCGCTTCAATATACAGGCCACCCCATGTGGGATTTTAACAGGGAGGATGACGCCACCCGTCACGGTCGTAAGGGGCCAGCCTCAGCTGCCGCTCTAGTAAAGATCTTATCCTCTTTGTACAAGGGTGAAGAGGAGGAATTCCTCCACGTCAACCCGCAGGGCGGATTTTCTATGTACAACCCTCCGAGTTTGGTAAGTGGACAATTATGCTTGCCCATCCGTTTTATATTCCCATGATTAAATATGTAGTCTTCCGATTTCAACGCAGGAACTGCGTCAGGAAGTAAAGGATATAAATAGCCGTCCCCCATAGCCCGAGGATCCAGAACGGTCCCTCGATCCGGACTCCGAAGAGGATCCATACATATCGGTGGAGCTGATTGACGGGGTGTTTCATCAGTTAAGCAAGGACAATACCTTGGTGGCCATTACGGCTGATTACCCAGGGTTAATCCCGGCCTCCCAGGTAACAGAGGGCGGAGTCTCATCCCCTTGAGATGGAATCCATTCTCACGCATTTCAGTTTTCCTGACAACGACCGTGTTTTGCAGGGGAGGTTTCCGAGGCGGGAGGCCGAACCTGCAGCGGCTAGCCAACGAGGGGCCGCAGGGCCCCGTGGGGTAAAAAGGAATGTAGTCCGGACTGAGACGCCGGCGCAAAGGTATAGCGCACCCTCTTTTTCCCTGGTGTTATTCCTTCAGGGCATATTAACGTTCGTGCTGTCTTCAAGACGAAGAGACCTCGCCGGACTACATCCGGAGAGGTTGCCAATCGTGCCCCCACCAGCCAGGCTCCAACGCCTGGCCTGGAAGCGGAAGCGAACACAAGGCGCGCACCGGACGCTCCTCCGACAGAGGATGCGGGCAGGCTGTCTGCCATCAATTCCGAGGTGGAGAGTGCCATGAACCACAGGCGTTGCCGGACAGTTCTTCGCGATGCTTGTTTTTCCCAAGAGGCATTAGATGCCTTCAATTCGGGAGATGCGTATCTCCATGCCGCTCAAAATGGTTTAGCCAGAGCCACGGAGCAATATGTAAAAGACATACAGGTAAGAAAATTTTGGTAAATATATATATATATATACCAGTAGCCCCCAAGACTTGAAACAGTTAGGGTAACTGATTTAAGGATCATTTGTTATGCAGGTTCTTACAGAGAAGAATACCGTACTGTCCCAGGAGCTGGAAGAGTGCAAAGCCCAACTTGAGGCCGCACTAGCCGCGGCAGGGGAGCCCAAAGAGACCCCCTCTGGTAAGATACACTTCGAAAGATTAGTATCTTGCGAAGTGCGGCGTGGGTGTAAATCTGACAAATCATATTGCAGATGGCGCCGGACTAGATCCGGAGAGGCAACAACTCTTGCGCCAGCTAAAGGCCGGTGAGAGTATGTTGACAAGGGTGAGGCGGGAGAAGAATGATCTTCAGGATGCCAACACCTAGCTGGACGTTGAACTTAAAGATGTTCGTGGCCAGCTGTCGGACTCTACTAAGGAGAATCAGCGGCTTCGACGCGGCATATTTAGTAAGTGCTTAAGCGAATCTTTGAAAGAAAAGAGTTTGGCGAGGAAGTTGACTAACAGAGTAATGTCTGTAGGTATGCTAACGGGTCGTCCTGCAGAGGAGATGCCCGGTTCTACGGGTGACCTTCTTCCCAAGCTCTCGCAACTGCACGAGCGAGTTCGGCAGGCGATGCGAGGCATTGCCCGAGCCTTATGGCCTTCCCACTCCATGCCCGAGGGCCTTGGAGAGCTTTCGGAGAAGCTTAAGGGAGCTCGGCGGCGCTTCCGGTTGGGGAAGATATCGGCCTGCCGACAAGGCGCTAGGGAGGCCTGGGCCATGGTGAAGACGCGGTACACGAAGTCTGACCCAAACCACATGGCCGAGGTCGGACCTGTGGGGCCTGACGGGAATGAGATCCCTGTAAGCTTAGTGTACGGCCAAGTAGAATTGGCTGCAAAGTATTCCCAGCAGGACTGTAAGTTAGACAGCCTGTTAGATGGTATTGAAGAGGAATACAATTAGTCAGAGTGACTATGTAATTTTTAATTGACATGTGTAATGCCTTCTAGCCGGATTGTAGATCGTTTGTCGTTGCCGACATTTTCGCTTCAATCTCAGGACCTGACGGTCCGGAGTGTGTCCGAATACCCTACCGGTTATGTAAGAACCGGGGTATGCATGGAGACCAGGCGTAGGGGTCATTAGTGCTTTATCAGACAAGTGCCCAACTAGTTATGTTATATTACATGGTTAGTAAGAAACATCTTCCAGAGAGAATAGTTCCGTTAGGGGTTCCTTTCTCTGGGAGGCATGCCCTAAAGTGCATGTCCGGACTGCAAACGCAGGAAAATCATCTGGGGGCATATATATAAATAAGTAAAAAAGGTCATCTTTTAGTTCACCGACCGAATATTCCCTTAAGAATGCTAGCTTTCGGCTTCACCCAGTCTGAGGTACACATCCGGCTGATCCGGCAGTAACAATCACAGAGGTGCTCCCTTTACCACCTAGCCGAACAATCGGGAACGTAGGGGTAAGCACAGGAGCCAGGCAACCCAGCTTGGCCAAAACTTAAGTCATATCGATGCATATAATGGTGAAGAAAAGGTACATGCGGAAGTTTGACACATGTGGTGGGCGTGAAGCCCATATAAATAAGCTTCTGTTAAAGAAGCCCCCAGGTTTAATGAGCGCGAGTAGCACGTCACTTGAGGAGCCTTTAAGGGCTATAAAAGAAAAGAGGGGAAGGAGAGAAATGTAAGACAGAAAATGTAAAAAATGGACATAGGAAGGAGATAAACACAGAGTCCGGTGCTAGGCATAGAATCTTCGGAGACGGGCTGCGTTCCATGGGTTTGGCTCGAGTCGGTTATCCGACGCATCTCGCAGGCGGTATGCTCCACCAGCCAGGACTTGGTCGATTATGAAGGGACCTTACCACTTGGGCTTCAGCTTGTCCTTTTTCTTGTCCGGCAGGCGTAGAACTAATTCACCAATGTTGTAGTTTTTGGCCCGCACTTCTCTGCTTTGATATCTTCGAGCCTGTTGTTGATAGAATGCGGAACGGGCTTTTGCCATGGCGCGCTCCTCCTCTAAGGCGTCCAAACCGTCCTGCCGATCGAGCTCGGCTTCCCTTTCTTCGTACATGCGCACTCGAGGTGAGTCATGAATTATGTCGCAGGGCAAGATTGCCTCTGCGCCGTACACCATAAAAAATGGTGAGTATCCGGTGGTGCGATTCGGCGTGGTCCGCAGCCCCCAGAGTACGGAGTCGAGCTCCTCTACCCAGTGCGTGTTAGATTCCTTGAGGGACCGCACTAATCTAGGTTTGATGCCGCTGATGATGAGACCATTTGCACGTTCGACCTGACCGTTAGTTTGTGGGTGATAGACGGAAGCATAATCAAGCTTGATGCCCATGTTTTTGCACCAGAGTTTTACCTCATCGGCCGTAAAGTTCATGCCGTTATCAGTGATGATGCTGTGGGGGACGCCATAATGGTGTACGACCCCGGATATAAAGTCTATCACAGGTCCGGATTCGGCCGTCTTAACAGGCTTGGCTTCTATCCATTTGGTGAACTTATCCACCATGACCATTAAGTATTTTTTCTTGTGGGTTCCGCCTTTAAGGGGTCCCACCATGTCAAGCCCCCAGACCGCGAAAGGCCAAGTGATGGGGATAGTTTGGAGGGCGGTGGGTGGCATATGGCTTTGGTTTGCAAAAAGCTGGCAACCGGCGCATCGTTGGACCAAGTCCTGAGCGTCCGCCCGGGCCGTCGGCCAATAAAAGCCTGTATGGAAAGCCTTGCTTACAAGGGACTGAGCTGCGGCGTGATGGCCACCGAGTCCAGCATGAATTTCAGCCAGCAGGTTCCGCCCTTCCTCTTCGGAGATGCACCTTTGAAGGACTCCGGTAGTGCTTTTCTTATAAAGTTCTCCCTCATGGATTTTATAGGCTTTAGATCGCCGAACTATACAGCGTGCCTCGTTTTGGTCCTCTGGGAGTTCCTACCTAGTAAGGTAGGCTAGGAATGGTTCTGTCCACGGGGCGATAACGGCCATTAGTACATGGGTTGAGGTTGTGATTTCATTGGCAGAGCCTCCGATTATGTCAGATTGTTCGGCGTCGGACAGTGCGGTTGGGTCCGGGCTAATATTGCCATGTTCCCCTTCCCATACTACGGATGGCTTGAACAGCCTTTCCAGGAAGATGTTGGGGGGACTACATCGTGTTTTGCGCCGATGTGTGCCAGGACGTCTGCCGCCTGATTGTTTTCTCGGGCTATATGGTGAAATTCGAGCCCCTCAAACCGAGCTAACATTTTGAGGACGGCGTTGCGGTAAGCTGCCATTTTTGGATCCTTGGCATCGAAGTCTCCATTTATTTGGGATATCACAAGGTTCGAATCCCCGCGCACCTCTAGGCGTTGAATGCCCATGGATACTGCCATTCGGAGACCATGTAAAAGGGCCTCATATTCGGCTGCATTTTTGGAGTCCGTGTACATAATCTGGAGTACATATTGAACTGTGTCTCCTGTGGGGGACGTCAAAACGACACCGGCCCCTAGTCCGGCCAATGTTTTGGAACCGTCGAAGTGCATGATCCAGTTTGAATATGTGCCGTACTCTTTAGGGAGTTCGGCCTCCGTCCATTCTGCGACGAAGTCGGCCAAAACTTGCGACTTGATAGCTCGTCGTAGTCTATAAGTTATGTCGAACGGGAGGAGCTCGATGGCCCATTTTGCAATCCGGCCCGTTGCGTCATGGTTGTTTATAATATCGTTGAGTGGTACTTCCGATGCTACTGTGATTGAGCACTCTTGAAAGTAGTGTCGTAGCTTCCGGGATGCCATGAATACCGCATATGCAATCTTTTGATAATGTGGGTACCGTTATTTTCATGGGGTGAGGACAGTGGACACATAGTAAACCGGCTTTTGAAGGGGGAATTTGTGTCCGTCCGTTTCCCGCTCGACGACGAGTACTGCGCTGACAACTTGATGGGTTGCTGCAATGTACAATAGCATTGGTTCGCCGATGTTTGGCGCGGCTAGGACGGGGTTTGTTGCCAATATGGCTTTTATTTCCTCGAGTCCGGCCATGGCGGCATCCGTCCACTCGAAGTGTTCGGTGCGCCGAAGGAGGCGATAGAGGGGTAGCGCCTTTTCTCCCAACCGGGAGGTAAAGCGGCTTAGAGACGCCACGCATCCGGTTAATTTTTGTATTTGTTTGAGGTCCTTTGGGATATCCAATTGTGACAAAGGTCGGATCTTGGCTGGATTGGCTTCGATTCCTCTCATGGATACAATGAAGCCCAAGAGCTTTCCGGCTGAATCGCCGAAAACGCATTTTTCCGGATTTAGCTTGATGTCATATGCTCGGAGGTTGTCAAATGTAAGCCTCAAGTCGTCTACTAGAGATTCAGAATGTCTTGTTTTTACGACCACATCATCCACGTATGCTTCTACTGTTTTGCCGATCTGGTTTGCTAGACATGTCTGAATCATGCGCTGATATGTTGCGCCGGCGTTTTTGAGCCCGAAAGGCATTGTGTTGAAGCAGAATGGGCCGTATGGGGTGATGAATGCCGTTGCGGCTTGGTCTGACTCGGCCATCTTCATTTGATGGTAACCGGAGTATGCGTCGAGGAAGCACAACGAATCGTGTCCTGCAGTGGCGTCGATAATTTGATCGATGTGGGGGAGGGGGAAGGGATCCTTTGGGCAAGCCTTGTTAAGGTCTTTGAAGTCAACGCACAGGCGCCAGGATTTGTCCTTCTTTGGTACCATCACCAAGTTTGCTAGCCAGTCCGGATGTTTTATATCTCTGATGAATCCGGCCTCCAATAGTTTGGCTAGCTCCTCTCCCATTGCCTGTCTCTTGGGCTCAGAGAAACGCCGAGGGGCTTGTTTGACAGGTTTGAATCCTTTTAGGATATTTAAGCTGTGTTTGGCCAGCCTACGTGGGATTCCTGGCATGTCTGAAGGGTGCCAGGCAAAAATGTCCCAGTTCTCCCTTAGGAATTCACGCAGTGCGGCGTCTACATCGGGGTTTAATCGTGCCCCGATGGAAGCTGTTTTATTGGGGTCCGTTGGATGGACCTGGAATTTGACTATTTCATCCGCTGGTTTAAAGGAGGTGGACTTGGATCTTTTATCGAGTATCACATCATCCCTGTTTATCGTGGAGCGCAGCGTAGTCAGTTCCTCAGCCGCTAGGGCTTTGGAAAGTGCCTCAAGGGCCAATGCGGCTGTCTTGTTTTCGGCGCGGAGTGCTATGTCCGGATCACTAGCAAGAGTGATGATTCCGTTCGGCCCGGGCATCTTGAGCTTCATGTACCCATAATGGGGTATTGCTTGGAAGATTGTAAACGCTTCCCGCCCCAGCAAAGCGTGGTATCCGCTACTGAACGGGGCCACTTGGAATGTGACCTCTTCGGACCTATAAGTATCCGGCGTGCCGAACACCACATCTAGTGTTATTTTTCCTGCACAGCGTGCTTCCCGACTGGGGATTATTCCTCTAAAGGTTGTGCTGCTTCGCTCAATGCGGTTCCAGTCTATTTCCATTTTTGAAGTGTTTCCTCATAAATAAGGTTCAATCCGCAGCCTCCGTCCATGAGTACCTTGGTGAGGCGAAAGCCGTCCACTATAGGACTGAGTACCAATGCGGCTGGTGCTCGAGCTGTTTGGATTTTAGGTTCATCACTGGCATTAAAAGTAATAGCCGTGTCACTCCATGGGTTTATTTTTGCTACTTGATAGACTTCGGCGAGGCTGCGGAGTGTTCTTTTTCGCATATTATTTGATGCGAAAGTCTCGAAGACTATTAATACTGTACTGGAGTCCCTGAGGTGGTTTTCTGCGGCCTCCGGAATTAGGAGATCTTCGCCCCATTTGGCTACCTGCCAGAGTATCCAACATGCTCTAAGGCTATGAGTTGGTGTGGCGTCCTCTATACTATGAATTTTACAGGGTCCATTAAGCCATCCCTCCAGTACGGTTCCATGCCCTGTAGAGGGTTTTGGTTTTTTGGTTTTTAACCCGGGTGTCTGATGATGATGCACCCTTTTATTTTGGACGGGGTTTCTATTCAGGGCCGGATTGTCCCAAAATTTAGTTTCGGTTTTCCGGGTGCTTTCCATCACATAGTACTTTTGTACTATGGACGCCAAGTCAGAGAAGCGTGTAATGTCACGACGACCTGTGGCGTTGAGGATTCCCTTGTCCGTGCAATTATTGCAAAAGATTGAGATTGCGTCTTCCTCGCGGCAGTCCTTTATCCTGTTCATAACCAGGAGGAACCTTGCCCAGTAATGATGTACTGTTTCTTTGGGCTTTTGCCTGATTTGGGATAGATCGCTTATGTTCGGGTCGGTGGGTGGAATTAAATCCGGAACTTCACCCAATCTAAGACTCAGAGGCCAAGGAGTTTCTGAACTCTGAAGTTTGGATTCTTGGATGTTGTCCAGTGAATCTAGCCCGTTGCCTGATTCTAAGTTCAGGTCTTGAGTTACATCCTCCCCTCCGTGGGTATCTGGCTTGGAGGGATCGGGAATCCGGACGTAGCTAGTCCTTAAGATAGATGAAGAGTCGCCGCACTGTGCCTCTACCACGGCACCGTGATGGGTGACTTGGGGAGAATTAATTTCTCTTAGATCGGGTTTAAGCCCAACCTGGTCATAATCCGTAGTGACCCCCAAGGCGGCGATGCGATCCAAGAGCTCGTTTACGGAAGAGAGCTCCATTGGATCTAACTGCTCGACGAGTTCCGAGCTGACGTGAAGATTGCTTTTGATGACCCGAGAGGTCACCGTCGGCGCAACGGCCGAACAGGAAGTCATGAGAAAACCGCCTAGCCGAAGAGTTTGGCCGACAGCCAATGCTCCCTTAGTAACGGCGCCGTCTTTAAAGACGGGAAGAGGCATCCTTCCTGATTCCGATGGCACAGAGGAACTCTCAATGAAAGCACCAATGTCGGTGTCAAAACCGGCGGATCTCGGGTAGGGGGTCCCGAACTGTGCGTCTAGGACGGATGGTAACAGGAGGCAAGGAACACGATGTTTTACCCAGGTTCGGGCGCTCTTGATGGAGGTAAAACCCTACGTCCTGCTTGATTAATATTGATGATATGGGTAGTACTAGAGTAGATCTACCATGAGATCAAGGAGGCTAAACCCTAAAAGCTAGCCTATGGTATGATTGTTGTATGATGAAGTTGTCCTACGGACTAAAACCCTCCGGTTTATATAGACACCGGAGAGGGTTAGGGTTACACAAAGTCGGTTACAATGGTAGGAGATCTTGAATATCCGCATCGCCAAGCTTGCCTTCCACGCTAAGGAAAGTCCCATCCGGACACGGGACGAAGTCTTCAATCTTGTATCTTCATAGTCCTGGAGTCCGGCTGAAGGTATAGTCTGGCTACCCGGACACCCCCTAATCCAGGACTCCCTCAAAGATCATAAGCTGTCCTCTACAGTAGTTCATGGAGTGGTGCCTAGTAAGTCGGCGTATCCAGTGGGTAAGATAGCCTTGGAAGTGGCTTTTGGTAATTAACACGATTACAGGGCTGAAACGTAGATTTTGAACTGGTTAAAACTAAGAGCCCCTATCATGCTCTGTTCGGACGGCCGGCTTACGCCAAGTTTATGGCGCGGCCTTGTTATGTGTATTTGCAGCTTAAGATGCCGGGTTGTAAAGGGACCATCACAGTATATGGTGACAGGAAGATAGCCTTGGAATGTGAAGAAGGTGATGCTGCTTATGCTGAATCTGCTTGTGCTACGGAAGAGCTTAAGTTTTATAAAGACACCGTTGACCCAGCTGATATGACTCCATTGAAGAAGCCAACCACAGAGCATGACCCTTTGTTGAAGTTTAAATCGGTGGATGATACCAAGTAGGTTGACTTTGTCCCTGGCGACTTATCTCAGCGGTTCACTATCAGTGCTAATATGGACCCGATATAGGAAAGCGCACTCATCGAGTTCGTCTGTGAGAATCGGGACATATTTGCATGGAAGCCTTCAGACATGCCAGGTATACCAAGGGAACTCTCTGAGAACACTCTCAATATTGATCCTAAGTTTAAGAGTTTAAGCCGGTCAAGCTATTCCTTCGTCGTTTTAATGAGGAGAGGCGCAAGGCCATTGGAGAAGAGGTGGCCCAGCTCTTGTCACCCGACTTCATTGTTGAAGTTTTTCATCCTGAGTGGTTGGCTAATCCAGTGCTAGTACTTAAGAAAAATGGTACTTGGCGTATGTGTGCGGATTACACAGACCTTAATAAAGCTTGCCCTACTGATCCTTTTGATCTTCCCCATATCGATCAGATCATTGATGATACGGCGGGTTGTGAGCATTTGAGCTTCATAGATGCTTATTCTGGTTATCATCAGATCAAGATGGTAGTTAAGGACCAAAAGAAAACATCTTTCATCACGCCCTTTGGAGCTTTCTGCTATGTGTCTATGCCTTTTGGGCTCAAGAGTGCCTAGGCGACTTATCAGCGTTGTGTTCAGAATTGTCTTCACAACCAGATAGGACCCAATGTTCATGCTTATGTGGATGATATTGTTATGAAGTCCAGAAAGAAGGAGACCTTGCCAGATGATTTGAAGAAGACCTTTGATAATCTCTAGGTCTACAAAATGATGCTTAACCCGGCCAAATGTGTTTTTGGTGTGCCTACAGGCAAGCTCTTGGGTTTCTGGTCTGTGAGAGTGGTATTGAAGCTAATCCGGAGAGAATCAAGGCTATCACTTCATTGGCTAAGTCGGCATGCATTAATGACATCTAGCGTTTGGCGGGTCGTATTGTGGCTTTAAGCCGGTTTATGAGCCGTATGGGAGAGAAGGCTATTCCTCTGTACCAGATGACGAAGAAAACAGATCGCTTTGTCTAGAGTGATGCTACTAATGAGGTGTTTGAAGCACTTAAAAAACAATTAATTGAGACGCGGGTTCTTGAAGCTCCTGTTGAGAAGGATCCCCTACTTTTATATGTGGCTGCTAACAACAGAGCCGTCAGCGTGGCGGTTGTAGTGGAAAGGAAAGAAACGAGCAAGGAATATCCGGTTCAAAGGCTGGCTTATTATGTCAATGAGGTCTTAATTGAGTATAAACAGAGGTACCCACACTGGCAGAAGTTAGTCTATGGGGTGTTCATGGCCAGTCGCAAGTTGAAGCATTATTTCCTTGGTCATCCCATTATTGCGGTCAGTTTTGCTCCCTTAGGGGATATTATTCAAAACAGAGAAGCCACAGGTCGAGTGGCCAAGTGGGCCATTGAGCTTGGACCCCATGTTTTGAAATATATGCCTAGGACATTGGTCGGATCATGGGTTCCGACAAACCCTTGAGGTTCAAACACTGGGGTGCACATGAAGGTTTTCTCCCTATCAATCCACGCCCTAGCTCTCTAAGATCTCGCAGATGAACTCACGAACTCACAACATAGAAAGACACAAGGTTTATACTAGTTCGGGCCACCGTTGTGGTGTAATACCCTACTCCAGTGTGGTGGTGGTGGATTGCCTCTTGGGCTGATGAAGAACAGTTACCAGGGGACGAACAGCCTCCTGAGGTTGAGGTGTTCTTGTGCTTGGTGGACTTGTGATCAGGTCGATCCTCACTTGTCTCTTGTCCCCTCATGCTCTCTTTCTTCTCCTCTCACTGTGGGGGCTAGTTCTAATTATATAGGCCCTGGTCCTCTCCCCAAATATTTAGTGGGAAGGGAGCCAAAAACGGCCAATTCGAAAGGGGACAGCTAGTACAAGTTATCCTGACAAAAGGTGATCTTCGCCTGCCAAAGGCTCTGGTGGTGACGCCGTCTTGGGCTCCATGGTGACCTCCGTCCTTCCGTCCTTCTGGTCTTGCTCTCGTTGCACCAATATGGAAACCATTGCCTGATTCCTCGGTACTCCACGCCTGCGCTTGCCCCCTTGGCACCAAAGAGGAAACAAGGACACTACGCGCACTGGCACCCGCCTGACGCCCGCCTGGTCTTGAACATCATGGCTCACGCCACGAGGACCTCATGAGGTTTGCCCTGCCTTGATCTCTCTACCCCTCATGAGCCTGCCTGGCGAGGCTGCTCCTGAGGAGGTCTTGCGTCATCCGCTTCGCGAGGCTTGGGCCCTCGCGAGGGTCTTGAATGCCTTGTCGATGAAGATGGGCCGTACAGACCTGCCAGCCCTGCCACACGATGGGCCACAGGCAGGCAAGTCTAGGGACCCTCGGTCCCAGGACGCTAACAGTAGCACCCAGGACCAAGGCGCGCTCAGGCTTGGTTCAAGGTGAAGCCAAAGGGTCAAGCATGGAGCGCCGTGGGCCCACAAAGCCCGTGGCCTCAGTTGACGTGTGGCGGTTGATTGGACGTGGGCGTCTCCGCTTCCCCACGCTGCCTTTGAACCCGCCTAGCTATGCGGCCCTCGCAACCTACACAGTAATTCTCCCATTGCCCACGACTTGCTTCCACAGTCCTTCTGCTTCCTCGAGACTCTGCCCCTCCTCTCCAATATGACCCGCACTCCACCTGCTTCATCGCCATGGCGCCGATACAAGCTCACAAGGGAAACAAGCCACTGTCTCCGCCAAGTGCGCCTCCGGCCGCCGAGCCTGCAGTCGGCCGATCCTTGGTGTTCAACGACGAGGCCATTGACAAGGTGCGCCCCATGCTCGCCACCAGCTTCAACGAGTGGGGGCACATCTCGCGGTCTCGTCTCGCGGTCTGTGTCTCGCGTTTCGGGGTCGCTCGAACGGTCACCAAGGTCCCAATCTTCATCGACGCCCTTTGGGCGGGCCTGATTCCGCCTTTCTCTGCCTTCTTCAACGCAGTGCTTGAACACTACCAGATCCATATGCTGCATCTCAACCCCCAATCTGTGACTCTCCTTGCCATCTTCGCCTTTGTGTGCGAGGCCATGGTGGGCATCGCTCCCTCTATGGCCCTTCTCCGCCATTTCTTCTCATTGCATTTGATCGATCCCTGGCAAAGCTCGGGGTGCATGAGCTTCCAGGCCGTGGCCGCGACGGCGGGCACGGGGATCGACTTCATGCTTCCTCCCTCTATTAGCGAGTTTCGGACATGGTGGGTGTTTGTCGATGCTGGTGTGCTCAGCCCCCAGCTCCAAGCCCCGTCAGCGCCCGCCGTTCCCCACTCTGGCTGGGGCCATGAGAGGCTCGCAAGCCCCCGTTTTGCTCCTATCTGGTTCCTACTAAGGATGCTGAAGGACCGCGGAGTGACTGCGCCGATGTTGGTGAGGGAGTTTATCAGGCGCTGGGTTGCTCCGCTTCAACGCCATTCTTGCCTGATGTGGACCTTGCTCAGCAGTCAGGATCACATGAGGTTTCAGGAGTCCGAGCTCCCCCTTGGGGAGCGCCAAACGGTGCTCAAGGTCCTGACAGGTGTCCCTTCGCCGGACGACTTGCCTCGGAAGAACTGTCTTCTATACCGCTGCGGGAACAAGGTTGAATTCGCGAGGAGCAATTCTCCCTTTGACGAGTGGGGGCTGCGTCCGGGCGGCCTGGTGGGGTCCCGCAAGAACCCTTCCAGTGTGGTTCCCCTCTCCGTTGCTGGCGCCAAGCTCGCCCCGAATGTGGGTGCAGGGGGACGAGCGCCGTCGGAGGCTAGCGGCACGAGTGCTGAGGTGCGTACGCCGCCCGGGGCTCCCGAGGCATCGTCCTCAGGATCCCGTGATTCTGGAATGCCGGTTGCTGAGGCGATGCAGCATGCGGCTCCCGAGGCCGAAACTCCGGGGGCCTTGGGAGGTTGCGGTGAAATGGCGCCCGACTGTGTTCCGCAGTCGGGCACCACTGAAGTCGTTCTCCCGAGCACTTCTCCGGCTTCACCCCGCACTGGCCGCCACATTCAGCGCTTCGGTCGGCTTTGCATGGACTTCACTACAAGAAACCTGTTAATCCATGACGGATTACTGATGACGTTCTTGAAAACCGTCATGGGTCAGCAAGATGTAAGTGGCCACCCAAAACGATAGCCCCATTCATGACAGACATCGAGGACCGTCACAGAAACCGTCACGTATCGACCTATTGGGCTAGCCTTTTCTTTTCTTATACATCACCCGGTCCGTCATCGATAGTTCCTGCTGATGTGTCGTACATGGCACTTTACTTGTCCCACATGTCAGTTGGATGTAGTCAACAAAATTAAAAAAATGGAGGGTGCGCCTGGAAATTGGAGAGCGCGTGGGCGGAGATGCAAAATTTCAAGTTGCCAACACGGGCCGATCTGGATGGCAAAAATTTGGAGCCGGCCTATTTAACCCCACAGTCCACACCCATCTAACCCTAATCCCCATTCTCTTCTCCCATTCCCTCAGCCGCTGCACTCCACCCATCTTCCCCTACTGGCTCCCGATCTAGCGCTTCCCTCTCCACTCACCCTATGCGTCGGCCCCCTCCGGACGACACCAACTGCTGCGGCTAGACGATAGTCGGCGCCGTCCATGACGCGCCCTTCCTCGGTGGCAGTCGACCAGCGCATGGATGGCGAACCCCATGATGCTCTGGCCATCTCAACCAGATCACCGCTGACATCTTCGGCCGGCAGCGAGCCATGGTGAGGTACAGGGAGCTATCATCGTCACGGATGCAGAGTACAAGCAGCGACCGCCACGGATCCAGCCTCTGCTTCACCGACGCAGCTTCCTTCTTTGTTGTATCTCCGGGCTACTGGTCCATCTTTGACCGGCAGCGAGCCATGGTGAGGTACAGGGCGGCGCCGCCGTCACGGATGTTGTGTACAGGACGCCACCGACACGGATCCAGCCTCTGCTTCGCCGATGCAGCCCCCATCTCTGTTGCATCTCCTGGCTAGGTAATACTCTAAAGCTTGGTCGTTGACGTTGTTTGCCTTTTGGCTGTGCTCTGATCTAAGAATTTTTATGCATCCTGGAATACTTGAGATAGATGTGCATCTTGACACGCAACTTATTGTACATATTGACTTTGTAACCAAGAATTTAGTGATGTTTGGTGAGGCACCTTCTGCTGGATTATGTATCTTCATATTCTTTAATTATAATTTTGCTAAAAGTGAGTACTCTGGTTAGTAATGTTCGAATGATATACACATGTTGTCAACTGGTCCAAGTCTCTGTACAAGTTTCAATACATGAAATTTTCAAGTGATTAAATGTATTGATGTATGTTCTGACATCTTAATGTAGAGCGGCCGAATATTTTATTGACAGAACTGTGAGATAGATTTAGTGGCTCACTTGTCTTATGCATAGTAAACACATTACCATGCTTATAAAGAGTTCATTTAATCACAGCTGAATGAAACATGGAGAGCATCTAATGGCCTCATGTTCCCTTCTACTACTCCCTCCGTACCAAAATAAATGACCCAACTTTGTGCTAACTTTGTACTAAAGTTAGTATAAAGTTGTCATCTATTTGGAATGGAGGGATTAGTATTTTATATTGATTGGCTCCTTCATAATGTGGTTAGACTACTTGCGAAACTGTTTAGTTTGTGGCTACAACTTGCGAAGGTCCTTATTTGGGTCTAGTCCAAAAAAATGGAGCTGGAAATTTTCCATGCGTGCCTAATTTTTAGATTCATGTTTTCAGTTTATTCTGCCTGGAAATGTCCAGTTTGTGTTCCATGATGGTAACTCCAAATATGATATCTTTGGTCCTGTAGGTATTTCCCATGTAAAAATATATACTTTGGTGTTTGTGTGCTTGGTTTTGTGCTATTCATACCGGTGTTTATATAGGTGGACTGTACATTCTGAATATTTTCTTCAGCTATTATTTATCTGCTAGAATATGATCATTAAGGACCATGCATATGGATTATACCTTTCGTCTATTTGAGCGTCTCCTTCAGGCTAGGTGTGTACTTAGAAAATGGAGAAATGTACTCCTTACAGATTGACATGTAAGTATAATTTTCATCTACTTTGCTGATGTAGTGTGTCTCTTCATTCTGAGATTGTGGGCATATTATAAATTGAGTTCGTTTGCTATGTGCTCTGCCTATGTTATGTGATTCACGAATCTGAAGATAAAACGTAACAAGATGCAACTCTGCCTAAAACTACATTTTGATTTGTCAACATTTTTTTAGTTGAAAAGTAGTAAGGTTCAAATCTTAGTTGTAGACACTAAATGAAAATTAACCTTTTATCATTTTGTTTCACTTACTGGGAGTGTTTAGTAAGTATATGGTTGCTTCAGCTTTTCCCTATCATTGTATAGAAAAGATCATTTGTATAGGAGGTTTGGAATAAGGAAATTATTAACCTGTAGGATGGAGGCATTCTTATGTAGTGAAATAATTGTAAGGTGTTTTCAACTGAATTTGGGGATCCTATTCATTTGTGAACAAACAAAATATCCCATTGTGAGGAAGTAAATGATAAATCAAATCATTTAGTTGTTTGAAAACATACTTTATTAGGCCTGAACAAATTCTAACATAATTTTATTTTTATGTTTGACATACCATATCTGTATTTCAGTACATATCAGTTGTGCTGCTCTAACTTCAGTAATAAATGCTTTTATGTAACTTTTTTGCATCTACACTACTTTGTCTAAATTAGTAGTGATGATTATGATTTTGTGTTGTTAGATTCTAAAGGACCTTCTGTTTGTAGGCTATTGTTATGTTGTTGCATCGCAAATCTGGATGACCACATATCTCTTATGAGATTTGGATATTGAATAAACCACCACTGACGTCCACTATGGAAGGACAGGGTTTGCTGGAACTCCAATGAGCATTATGGTGTTTTTTTGAGAGAGAATGAGCATTACGGTGTTTGAGCGGAGATGTTGCAGAGAGCATTTGTGGCTACTTTGTAAAAAAAATTGGAACTGTTTTGCTTATCTTCCTGGCTGTAATTATTCTTTCTATAATTTATATTTGATTAAGATTTTTTTAAGTGAAGTCTTCTGTTAGATATGTTCAGAAATCTTTTAAGTACACATTGGATCAAAATGTTAACTATCCAAAATTAGTGGGCTAGTGATATGGTTAAAATCTATGGGCTAAAGATGTATTGTCCCCAATGGGCTATGAATGTAATCAGGCGTAATGTAATATGGGCCTCCATTAAATTTAGTGGGCCAAAATCTTGACCAATCTCGGATTATTGTATGGGCCAAAGTAAATTTGGGCATTATCACATGGGCCGCCACATCAGAGCCATGTTGGATGCCATGTCAGATGATGATGTGTCTGGCATGTTAACGCCGTTATCACATGTCAATTGTGACGGTCATGAGCCGTCATGATATGGGACAAAATCCATGACGGCTCATATTTCTGTCATGATTTGCATGATGGTCAAATTATGACGTGATATACATGACAGATTTCAAATCCGTCATCGATGCCCACGCACGACGGTTTTGCAGCGTGTTGTGACGGATTGAAGTTGTCATGGATTAACAGATTTCTTGTAGTGCTTCGAGGAGCTCCACAAAAGGAAAGGATCTCCGAGTGGCAGTGGTATCTTCGGGCCGTTGAAGCGACGAAAGTACATCGCCATCGACGAGTAAGTACCTCATTTAGGTGATCTTCTGTGAGCCGTCTTCCCTTCCTGATGATTGTTCCCTCAAGACTCCTTCTGCGGGGATTATGAAATCTCCTGAGAAGCAGCTCCCTCTCGTCCTGCCGTACCCACCAAGCCCCAGCACCACGGGTTCGGGTACCGCCCGCGACATGGGGTCAACCGTGGGAGTTGGTCCGTCGTCAAGGCGCCCCGAGCTCGCGCATTTGCCGTCCTTCCTTCGCGGCCTCACTCGGAGCGCAGTGGGCGTGCCAAGGGCTCCCCCTGGTCTCAATTGGCAGCTAGCTGGCCTCGACCCTGGGGTCTTCTTCAAGCAGTGGGCCTTGTTCGGATCGGGCCCCTCGTGAGGGCCGGCTGGCGCTTGAGGCCGCGCCAGCCCCCGGCCCCATGCTGAGAGGGGGCGCGCCGCACCAGGCGCCACCCACAGCCCCCGTGGCGGAGGGTGAAATGGGTCGTGCGCTCTAGTTCGAGCACGGGAGGAGCGTCATTCACCATGAGCTCTTCCAGGAGGCGACGAACGCGATGAAACGACTTGGCGAAGAACTTGAGGGTGTCCACGCGCGCCTTGAGGCCGAGGGTCTTCGGTTGGCGGAGGAGTGGCACAAGCTGAAAGTGGCCATCAGCCTCAGGCGTTACCTGCGCGAGCTAGAGAACGTGTAGGCTGAGGCCTCCCTCGCGGCCTCCCGTGAGGCCTGCTCCCGGACTCTAGAGGAGGCTCGTGAAGCTGACCACCGTCGGGAGGCTGTAGAGAAGCACGTGTGGGAGCTCCACGCCTGGAGTGCGTCCCTCGAGCAACAAGTGGAGGCGTGCCAGGCCGCCCTCATGGCACTAAGAGGGACGCCTGCCGAGGAAGATGAGGTCCGGAAGTGCAATAAGGCATTGGCTCTGGAAGCCGTGGAGCGCAGCCTCAAGCTCAAGCAACTAGAGACGAGGGAGCGTCAAGTTGCCCAAGCGAAGGATGCTGTCGGGGCTCGCGAGGCCCGAGTCCAGGAGGAAGTCGACCGCCGGGTGGCCGAGGTTCGCGTGGATCTTGAAGGTCAGCGTGTCTTGGAGCTGAAGCTTGCGGGAACTGGGGCAACGGGCAGGACCGCTTCTCCCCGGTCCAGGTCAGATGAGGCGGAGAGGCGTGAGGAGGCCACGGCTGCTGCCCTGGTCACGGCGCTGGCGGACTTGGCCTCCGCCCCCGCCGAGCTGCTCTCTCTGCAGAGGAGGGTTGATGACGTCGAGGCCATCGCGCGGCAAAACAGGGAGGAGGTGCTTCAACGGCGGACGCTGGAGCGCGAGCACGCCCCCATGCTCCAGTGTCTCTGGAGTAGGGCTAATGCTGCCCTAGGCTTAATCTACAACGAGAATGCACCGCCCCCACTCGGATGACTACGGCAGTAACTTGACCTTCTTCACCAACGTGGTGATGCGCCTGGAAGCCCGGTTTAATAGGGCTCGCCAGCTTTTGGAAGAGAGAAGTTGCAGTCTGCTTGGGCACGCGTTCTCCCGCGTCTTCAACCACCTCCGAAACATTGATCTCGACTTCGATTTTGACGTCGCTATCGCTCCCGTGCCGGAAGCCATCCGGAGCGACTTGGCGTAGTGGGTTGAAGACCACATGGATGTGCTGGTCAGGGCCTTCGCTTCTGACAATGACGGGGTTGTGGTTGCGGCGGACGCATGCGACGTGGTTCATGATGGTGACATCGATGCCGGCGAAGGTGGAGGCAACGGTGACAGCGACGCGGGCGGTGTGTCTGACGATGACATGGGGGACGCGGCGAGCGACGTATCCGAGTGATTCCTTGTTTCTCTGTAAAAACTTGGGCATGACCCTAGAAGACTGTAAGAGATTTATGAGAGGGGGAGCCCCTCATGTAAATAATCGCAGATTTTATCCTTTCATGCTAAATTGAGTACGCGTCTTCATGAGCTTATGCATGTCAGGGCAATGTTGTTGTTGCGGTTTACCTTAGCTTGGACGAGCCCAAAACCGGCCCGAGAGACTACTGGCTTTTGAGGAGCCCTTGACAAATTCGTCGCCACGCCTGAGAGGGCCGTATGATAAGCGTGCAGTCACCATGGCCCGCCACGTGTGTGGCTCGTGTGCTTCATGCACAGCCCGGCTCGCGAGGGGGGAGCGACTGGCGCGACCTACGAAATACGGCAAGAACGACACCGCGAGAAATAACCTGAACGAGAAAAGGTATCCCCCCCGCACGCATCAAATGAAAATTCAACTTCAACTTAAAACCAAACCTACAAGGAAAGGTTACAGAAAAGATATCTAAAGCAAATGGCAGCGTCCAGCGCCTAGTCTAGTCTTCGACGTCTTCTCACCAGCGTGGAGCTAAGTCCTACCACTAGGCGTGGGAGGGAGCCCGGCTCGCGAGGGCCCCGCCTTGCACCACCCCCTACCACCGCTGGGACGATCGGAAACTGGGACGGCCCAACGAGGGCAGAGGGGACGCCAGCGGCGCCCTCGGCGACCACGGGTCCTCTGCCGGGGGAAGGGTCGCGGTCGCCACCCTGACAGAGGGCCTACCTCCGGGTGTTGCCTTGCTCCTTGCGACACGGGGAGGGGCCCTGCTCCTGGCCCCTTCCGCGCAGCCCCCAGCGGGTCTCTCCTGTCGGGGCGGGAAACGTCATGCAGGAGCCACCATTCGGCGATGTGGCCTGGTTCATCTATGAGTCATGGTTGGCGTAAGCTTGCTCCCGAGGGATTAGTTGTACCATGTATCTGTTGTCGATGGCGCGGTTGGCGGGGCTCTCCGGCAGCTCTTGGAAGGCTTCAGCTCCCAATGCCTCCTCCTCCCAACCTGGCCCGAGAAACGAGCCAGGGTCGTCCTCCGGCGTGTACTCCTGGTCCATCATGCGGGGCACATAGGCTTCCGGGGCTGCCACCCCAAATACCTCGTCGTAGAGCCCCATGCTCCACGTCGCCCGACCCAGTGCGGCGTCCTGAGGGTGGTAGCGCGACGCCTCGCTGGGGCCATGGGGAGCAATGCTCGTGCCCATGCTCATCAGAGGCGCTGCGGGGGCAACGGGGCCCCCGGCGCTGCCAGTCGTCCTGGTGTTGGTGAAGCCCTCGAGCGCACCCGAGGGCACGCGGTTGCGGCGTGGCCCGTCGTGAGTTCCAATAGTCACTCGGGAAGGAACCAGATAGTAGAAAGGCGGCGCTCCTGACGCCGCCGCATCTAGCAGCTCAGTGACACGTTCCAGCAGTGCGTCACGTCCGCTCTCCATCAGCTAGCATTGCAGCAACTCCCGCGCCACCGTGAGCACGGCCCGCATGTCCGCCTGCTCCCGCCGGGTGTGTGGCATCGTTGGCGCGGCATGGCTTGCTACCCTTGCAGCAGCTCACGCTTGTCGTGGGGAGGGGGTGGATGACGCCTGGCCGCGCCGCCCGCGCTCCGTAGCGTTAGGCGGCGCCCGCGTCGTCTGGAGCAATGGGTCGAGGTCTTCAAGGGCAGGTGGCGCCGCCCAGGCTGGCCAGGCTGCTCATCAGTCGGAGTCGGCCCTTTGGTCGCCAGACATCGGGGCCACGAGGGGTCGATTGGTGGGGAAGAGACTCTGGCGCACCCCTACCTGGCGTGCCAAATGTCGGATCACGGGTTCTGGCAAACCCTTGAGGTTCGAACACTGGGGTGCGCATGAAGGTTTTCTCCCTATCGATCCACGACCTAGCTCTCTAAGATCTCGTAGATGAACTCACGAACTCACAACACAGAAAGACACAAGATTTATACTAGTTCGGGCCACCGTTGGGGTGTAATACCCTACTCTAGTGTGGTGGTGGTGGATTGCCTCTTGGGATGATGAAGAACAGTTACCAGGGGAAGAACAACCTCCTGAGGTTGAGGTGTTCTTGTGCTTGGTGGACTTGTGATCAGGTCGATCCTAACTTGTCTCTCGTCCCCTCATGCTCTCTTTCTTCTCCTCTCACTGTGGAGGCTATTTCTACTTATATAGGCCCTGATCCTCTCCCCAAATATTGAGCGGGATGGCAGTCAACAACGGCCAATTCGAAAGGGGACAACTAGTACAAGTTATCCTGACAAAAGGTGGTCTTCGCCTGCCAAAGGCTCTGGTGGTGACGCCGTCTTGGGCTCCATGGTGACCTCCGTCCTGCCATGCTTCTGGTGTTGGTCTCATTGCACCAATATGGAAACCTTTGTCTGATTCCTCGGTACTCCGCGCCTGCGCTTGCCCCCTTGGCACCAATGAGGAAACAAGGACACTTCGCCCTTGCTCCCGCCCGGCACCCGCCTAGTCTCGATCGTCATGGCTCACGTCATGAGGACCTCGCGAGGTTTTCCCTACCTTGATGCCTCCGCCCCTCGTGAGCCTGCCTGGCGAGGCCGCTCCTGAGGAGGTCTTGCGTCATCCGCCTCGCGAGGGTCTTGAATGCCTTGTCGATGAAGATGGGCCGTACAGACCTGCCAGCCCAGCCACGTCATGGGCCGCAGGCAGGCAAGTCTGGGGACCCCTGTTCCTAGGATGCCGACAACAGCTATCAACTCTCAGGCTCTTGTGGATTTCATCAATGAGTGGACAGAGTTGCAGATGCCTGAGGAGAATCCTGATAATACGTATTGGACTGTTCATTTTTATGGTTCCAAGCAGTTGGAAGGCTTGGGGGCTGGAGTTATTTTGACTTCCCCATGAGGTGACAAATTTTGCTATGTATCAAGGCTGATGTTTCGTCATACTAATAATGCAGCTGAGTATGAGGACCTGCTCCATGGTCTTCGTATGGCCGAAGAGATGAACCTAATCCGGGTCAGGTGCTTTTGTTAGATTTCGGGTTCCGGCAAAACCCTTAAGGTTCAAACACTAGGGTGCGCACAAAGATCTCTCCCCCTCTAGCTCGCACACATCATGATCTACCAGCCTAGCTCGACAAACCCAAAGAACAAGAGGACACAAGATTTATACTAGTTTTGTCCACTGTTGAGGTGTAATACCCTACTCCAGTGTGGTGTGGTGGATTGCCTCTGGGCTGAGGATGAACAGCTACAAGGGAAGAACAGCCTGCTAAGGAGAGGTGCTCTTGTGCTTGGTGAACTTGTGTGAGGCTATGGATGGAATGGCTCCGATCCAATGTTCGCTACCTCTACGGTGGTGGCTAGTCCTATTTATAGAGGCCCTGGTCCTCTCCCGAAATATTGAGTGGGCAGGGATCCCACAACGGCCAAATTCGAAGGAAGACAACTAGTACAAGTTATCCTGACTAAAGGTGGTCTTCGCCTGCCAAAGGCTCTGGTGGTGACGCCATCTTGGGCTCCATGGTGACCTCGGTCCTGCCGTCCTGCTGGCATTGGTCTTGTTGTACCGATATGGAAACCTTTGCCTGATGCCTCGGGACTCCTCGCCTGCGCTTGCCTCTTTAGCACCAAAGAGGAAATGAGGACATTGCGCGCTGGCGCCTGCCTGGCTCTAGTCATCTTGCGTCATAGAAACCTCTTGAGGTGTCCCTTGCCTTGATCTCTCCTCCCCTCGCGAGCCAGCCTGGTGAAGCTGCCCCCGAGGAGGTATGGTGTCGTCCACCTTGCGAGGCTTGGCCCCTCGCGAGGGTCTTGAGTGTTTGCTGGTGAAGATGGGTCGTACAGGGCCGCTGGTGGAGCCACGCCGCAGGCCGCAAGCAGGCAAGTCTGGGGACCCCCGTTCCCAGGACACTGACAGTAGCCCTCGGGCCCAAGGCATGCTCAGACTTGGCTTCAAGGCGAAGCCAAAGGGCAAGTGTGGAGTGCCGCGGGCCCCAACAACCTCTGGCCCCGTTTGACGCGTGGCAATTGATTGTACGTGGGTGTCTCCACTTCCCCATGCTGCCTTGGCAACTGCCCGACTTTACGAGTCCTTGCTGCATGCACAAAAATATCATTATTACCTGAGATCATGGAGGCCGGCAGTTGGCCTCCCCTTGGCTATAAATGGGTAGAGGGGGCGGAGCCCTTGTCACCCATCTCCTCCTTTGCTTCTCCCCCTCCTTCTTGTTCCTCGCTTCATCACTTGCTGCATCGACCATGGCGCCGATACGGAGGTTCTCGGCAGTGGAGAAGGGAAAGACTCCCCTCGGTGAGCCCAAGCCACTTCCGTCGAAGAAGAGGTGGTCCCATCGTCGCGACATAGTCGTGAGGCCAAAAGTGTCGCGGCCATGGTATGAGTGGCCACCTCTCGGGTACCCGTTGCCTTTGTACGCCCAAGCCGAGGGCTCCGGAGGGAGGGGCGACAAGCGCCGTCGCCCGCGCCAGGGGTGTGGTCACCGCGTCGCAGTGACGCATGTCGTCGCCCCAGGAGTCCACGCCGCAGACTCCTCGCGCGAACTCGTGATGTGGGCCGTGATGCCTCCGCGCACTTGGATCCGCTTCCCGTACTTATTCTCCACCGAGATGCCGCCGAGGGGCCCCCTTGAGCTTTGGCTACAGCACGCCGACTGCGACGCCCCAGCGACTGGAGTGGAGGTTGAAGCCATCTCCCCCGGGAGGATCTTCATGACTCGTGGCTAGGGCGAGGTCGCTCGAGTCTGCCGTGCAGAAGGTGCCCTCGCCATCCACTTCGAGTACGACGGCGTCTCCACGATGTTCTTCAAGTTCTTCGACGAGGAAGGCCGCCGCTTGGAGTGCTGCCCTGAAGGGGGTCATTGGGGCGGCGCAGCGGCCAGCGTCGAGCTTGCCGCTGGCTTCGCCAGCGGCTCTTCCAGCAGCAGTGGTGGCGCTTGGGAGTCCAGCGAGTCTCCCGAGCCCTACGAGACCCTGGAGACGAGTGACGACAGCTACGTGCCTCTGAGCTCTCGCTAGGCCCGGATCAAGGCCGCAGCGTCCGGCCGCTGCCATTGCTGATCTGGATGGGGTTGGCGCCGGCCTCCCATGGCCCATTGTTGATGATGGCATCGGCTGCCCCGGTGCGTGTAGATTGGGCTCCCGGGAACTCCTTTTTTTCCCTGCGAGGAATCAAAATGGACCCCATGGGGGCGTGCAAAGGGTCTGTAATGTCTTCTGTTCATATTATCCCTATTATGAAAATTTGCGATCGCATGTCTTGTTTCGGCTCGATCTCCCCTTTCCATCCCCACGGCAGCTTGGTGCTCTACGCCGACAGGTCCCGGTCCCTAGGAAGGCTACAGCCGTCGCTGGTATACCAGGTCATGATGTCGTGGTCAAGGCCAGGAGGTGAGCGTCCCGAGGTCTAGTAAGAGCTCCTGGGGCACGATGATCAAGAGGTCCCATTTAGCGCTCAAGCAACTACCGAGAGGCAGGAAAGGGTGGCGATGTTGCCAAAACAGGGCTGCCGCCGGTGAGGATCCTATGCTGTAGCGCTGGGTCGATCCAGGCGCAAGACTTATCTTGGCATTCCGGAGCTGGTTCCTTGTGTTGCGCCAGACATCTGCGTCAACCACTGTTGGGTAGCTAGGTTAGGCCCGTGCAAGCGTCCCCCTCTTCTCCATGCTCTTCTGTGTGCTCTGCGTCCTCAGGTCCCGACCCTCGAGCGAGCTCAGCCGCCGCTGGTATGCCAGGTTGCGATGCCATCGTCAAGGCCAGGGGATGAGGACTGGAGAGCCAGTAAGAGCTCCTGAGTCGCGATGCTCTGGAGCCCCCGTTTTAATGCGCAAGCGAATCACATGGGGGAAGAAGGAGCCCGTGGTACCTCCCGCTGTCCTCCTTGATATGCCTCCAACGTATCTATAATTTTTGATTGCTCCATGCTATATTATCTAGTGTTTTGGACATTATTGGGCTTTATTATCCACTTTTATATTATTTTTGGGACTAACCTATTAACTGGAGGCCCAGCCCAGAATTGGTTTTTTTGCCTGTTTTAGGGATTCGAAGAAAAGGAATATCAAACAGAGTCCAAACGGAATGAAACCTTCGGGAATGTGATTTTCTCACCGAATACAACTTAGGAGACTTGGACCCTACGTCAAGCCAGCTAACAGGAGCCCATGAGGTAGGGGGTGCGCCTACCCCCCCCCCCCCCAAGCGTGCCCTCCACCCTCGTGGGGCCCCTGTTGCTTCACCGACGTACTTCTTCCTCCTATATATATCCATGTACCCCCAAACGATCAGAACAGGAGCCCAAACCCTCATTCCACCGCCGTAACTTTCTGTATCCAGGAGATCCCATCTTGGGGCCTATTCCAGAGCTTCGCCGGAGGGGGCATCGATCATGGAGGGCTTCTACATAAACACCATAGCCTCTCCGATGAAGTGTGAGTAGTTTACTTCAGACCTACGGGTCCATAGTTAATAGCTAGATGGCTTCTTCTCTCTTTTTGGATCTCAATACAATGTTATCCCCCTCTCTTGTGGAGATCTATTCGATGTAATCTTCTTTTTGCGGTGTGTTTGTTGAGACCGATGAATTGTGGTTTTATGATCAAGTCTATCTATCAATAATATTTGAATCTTCTCTGAATTCTTTTATGTATGATTGGTTATCTTTGCAAGTCTCTTCGAAATTATTAGTTTGGTTTGGCCTACTAGATTGATCTTTCTCGCAATCGGAGAAGTGCTTAGCTTTGGGTTAAATTTTGCGGTGTCCTTTCTCGGGGACAGTAAGGGCAGCAAGGCACATATTATATTGTTGCCATCGAGGATAACAAGATGGGGTTTTCTTCATATTGCATGAGTCTATCCCTCTACATCATGTCATCTTGCTTAAGGCGTTACTCTGTGTTTAACTTAATAACTTAATACTCTAGATGCATGTTGGATAGCGGTCGATGAGTGTAGTAATAGTAGTAGATGCAGGCAGGAGTCGGTCTACTTATCTCGGACGTGATGCATATATACATGATCATACCTAGATATTCTCATAACTATGCTCAATTCTGTCAATTGCTCAACACTAATTTGTTCACCCACCATAGAATACTTATGCTCTCGAGAGAAGCCACTAGTGAAACCTATGGCCCTCGGGTCTATCTTTATCATATCAATCTCCTACTATTTAGTTATTTACTTTGCCATTTACTTTGCTTTTATTTTACTTTGCATCTTTATCATAAAAATACCAAAAATATTATCTTATCAGATCTCACTCTCGTAAGTGGCCTTATAGGGATTGACAACCCCTATTTGTGTTGGTTGCAAGGATTTATTTGTTTTGTGCAGGTACAAGGGACTCGCGCGTAGCCTCCTACTGGATTGATACCTTGGTTCTCAAAAACTAAGGGAAATACTTATGCTACTTTGCTGCATTATCCCTTCCTCTTCGGCGAAAACCAACGCTACGCTAAAAGAGGTAGCAAGAAGGATTTCTAGCGCCGTTGCCGGGGAGGTCTACGCAAAAGTCAACATACCAAGTACCCATCACATACCCTTATCTCCCGCATTACATTATTTGCCATTTTCCTCTCGTTTTCCTCTCCCCCAATTCACCCTTGCCGTTTTATTCGCCCTCTCTCTCTATCCTCCCTCTCTTTCTCTATTTGCCTCTTTTGCCCGTTTCTTGTTTGCTCGTATGGTTGGAATAGTTCTTTATTTATTACTAAACAGAGAACCTAAGATCTATGGATCCTCATCCACTTGCTAATCTTTTTAAGAGATCCAATTATGATGAACCAATTGCTAGTGAGTTTTGTGCACTAGATTATCTTTATGAAGTTTTGCTTGAAATTCATGAGTCTAAAAAGTGTGATGAATTACTTTATGAAGCGATTCACGATAGATCTTTGAATAAAAAGCATGATTGCAATGATTTTACTATAAATTCTCTTGATGTCAATTGTGCTAATAATATGCAAAACCCTAAGCTTGGGGATGCTAGTTTTGCTATGTCTACTACTTGTTGTAATGATCATGATTGGGGTGATTCTTCTTATGATATCAAAAATTTATTTAAGCCCCATGATGAATATGAGATTGATAATAGTGTTTGCAATATTATTGAAAGTGGGTTTGGAAAGGTCTTGACTTTTGTTAATGTTAATCCCACTATTTTGGAAGTGTGTCAACTTTGCATGCATATGGATCATGTTGAAATTTTTTTGTGTGATAGCAATTTTGTTGAATTTGCTGATGATCCTACATATAATTATTATGAGAGAGGTAAATATGGTGGTAGAAATTTTCATGTTACTAAATTACCTCTCGTTATGTTGAGATTGCTATTGTTTCTTTCTGCCTCCTTGCATATGCTAGTTTTTGCTTGCCTTGATAATTTGTTTGCCTATAAGATGCGTGTGCATAGGAAGTATGTTAGACTTAAATGTGTTTGTCTCGTGTTTTATGATGCTCTCTTTGTGCTTCAATTCTTGTCTTTCATCTGAGCATCATTGAAATAGTATGGCTAGCTATAAGGCTTTAAAGAAAAGCGCTTGTTGGGAGGCAACCGAATTTTATTTTTATTCCTTGCCTTTTGCTCCTGCTTAGTAATAAATAAATTATTTAGCCTCTGTTTTTGTTGTGTTTAGTTAGTGTTCGTGCCAAGTAGAACCGTTGGGAAGACTTGGGGAAAGTCTTGTTGAACTTGCTGTAAAAAAACAGAAACTTTAGCGCTCACGAGAACTGCTGTCGTTTTTATTTGGAAAGTGATATTTAGTTAATTATTTTTGCATATGATTAATAGATAAATTCCTCACGTCCAGAAATTTATTTTAGAATTTTTGGGGTTCCAGATCTTGCGCTAGCTACAGATTACTACAGACTGTTCTGTTTTTGAAAGATTCTGTTTTGCATGTGTTGTTTGCTTATTTGATGAATATATGGCTAGTAAAATAGTTTATGAACCATAGAGAAGTTGGAATACAGTAGGTATAACACCCATATAAATAAATAATGAGTTCATTACAGTACCTTGAAGTGGTCTTTTGTTTTCTTTCGCTAACGGAGCTCACGAGTTTTCTACTTTAAGTTTTGTGTTGTGAAATTAACAAGTTTTGGGTAAAGATTTGATGGATTATGGAACAAGGAGTGGAAAGAGCATAAGATTGGGGATGCCCATGGCACCCCCAAGATAATCTAAGGACACCTAAAAGCCAAAGCTTGGGGATGCCCCGGAAGGCATCCCTCTTTCGTCTACTTCTATCGGTAACTTTACTTGGAGCTATATTTTCATTTACCACATGATATGTGTTTTACTTGGAGCTCTTGTATGATTTGAGTCTTTTCTTGTTAGTTTACCACAATCATCCTTTCTGTACACACCTTTTGAGAGAGCCATACATGATTTGGACTTTGTTAGAATACTCTATGTTCTTCGCTTATATCTTTTGAGTTATATAATTTTGCTCTAGTGCTTCACTTATATCTTTTAGAGCACGGTGGTGGGTTTGTTTTATAGAAACTATTGATCTCTCATGCTTCACTTTGATTATTTTGAGATTCTTAATAGAATGGTAATTTGCTTAAAATCCTAATATGCTTGGTATGCAAGAATAATAATAAAACTTTCTTATGAGTGTGGTGAATACTAAGAGAAGTTTGATGCTTGATAATTGTTTTGAGACATGGAGGTAATAATATCAAAGTCGTGCTAGTTTAGTAGTTGTGAAATTGAGAAATACTTGTGTTGAAGTTTGCAAGTCCCATAGCATGCATGTATGGTAAACGTTATGCAACAAATTTGAAACATGAGGTGTTATTTGATTGTCTTCCTTATGAGTGGCGGTCGGGGACGAGCGATGGTCTTTTCCTACCAATCTATCCCCCTAGCAGCATGCACGTAGTACCGAGGTTTTTGATGACTTGTAGATTTTTGCAATAAGTATGTGAGTTCTTTATGACTAATGTTGAGTCCATGGATTATACGCACTCTCACCCTTCCATCCTTGCTAGCCTCTTCGGTACCGTGCATTGCCCTTTCTCACATTGAGAGTTGGCGCAAACTTCGTCGGTGCATCCAAACCCCGTGATATGATACGCTCTTTCACACATAAACCTCCTTATATCTTCCCCAAAACAGCCACCATACCTACCTATTATGGCATTTCCATAGCCATTCCGAGATATATTGCCATGCAACTTTCCATCATTCCCTTCATCATGACACATTCATCATTGTCATATTGCTTAGCATGATCATGTAGTTGACATAGTATTTGTGGCAAAGCCACCATTCATAATTCTTTCATACATGTCACTGTTGGTTCATTGCATATCTCGATAAACCGCCGAAGGCATTCATATAGAGTCATCTTTTGTTCTAGTATCGAGTTGTAATCATTGAGTTGTAAATAAATAGAAGTGTGATGATCATCATTCTCTAGAGCATTGTCCCAAGTGAGGAATAAAAAAAGAGAAGGCCCCCAAAAAAGAGAAAGGCCATAAAAAGGCCCAAAAAAAGAAAAAAATGAGAGAAAAAGAGAGAAGGGACAATGTTACTATCCTTTGCCACACTTGTGCTTCAAAGTAGCACCATGATCTTCATAGTAGAGAGTCTCTCATGTTATCACTTTCATATACTAGTCGGAATTTTTCATTGTAGAACTTGGCTTGTATATTCCAACAATGGGCCTCCTCAAGTGCCCTAGGTCTTCGTGAGCAAGCAAGTTGGATGCACACCCACTAGTTTCTTTTGTTGAGCTTTCATACATTTATAGCTCTAGTGCATCCGTTGCATGGCAATCCCTACTCCTTGCATTAACATCAATCGGTGGGCATCTCCATATCCCATTGATTAGACTCGTTGATGTGAGACTTTCTCCTTTTTTGTCTTCTCCACATAACCCCCCTCATTATATTCTATTCCACCTATAGTGCTATGTCCATGGCTCGCGCTCATATATTGCATGAAATTTTATAGGTTTGAGATTACTAAAGTATGAAACAATAGCTTGGCTTGTCATCGGGGTTGTGCATGATGATAGCATTCTTGTGTGACGAAAATGAAACATGACTAAACCATATGATTTTGTAGGGATGAACTTTCTTTGGCCATGTTATTTTGAGAAGACATAATTGCTTAGTTAGTATGCTTGAAGTATTATAATTTTTATGTCAATATGAACTTTTGTCTTGAATCTTTCGGATCTGAATATTCATACCATAATTAAGAAGAATTACATTAAAATTATGCCAAGTAGCACTCCACATCAAAAATTCTGTTTTATCATTTACCTACTCGAGGACGAGCAGGAATTAAGCTTGGGGATGCTTGATACGTCTCCAACGTATCTATAATTTTTGATTGCTCCATGCTATATTATCTACTGTTTTGGACATTATTGGGCTTTATTATCCACTTTTATATTATTTTTGGGACTAACCTATTAACCGGAGGCCCAGCCCAGAATTGCTGTTTTTTGCCTGTTTTTGGGTTTCAAAGAAAAGGAATATCAAACGGAGTCCAAACAGAATGAAACCTTCGGGAACGTGATTTTCTCACCAAATACAAACTCAGGAGACTTGGACCCTATGTCAAGCCAGCTAACAGGAGCCCACGAGGTAGGGGGGCGCGCCTACCCCCGCCCCCAAGCGCGCCCTCCACCCTCTTGTGGGGCCTCTGTTGCTCCACCGATGTACTTCTTCCTCCTATATATATCCACGTACCCCCAAATGATCAGAACAGGAGCCAAGACCCTAATTCCACCGCCATAACTTTCTGTATCCACGAGAACCCATCTTGGGGCCTGTTCCGGAGCTCCGCCGGAGGGGGCATCGATCACGGAGGGCTTCTACATCAACACCATAGCCTCTCCGATGAAGTCTGAGTAGTTTACATCAGACCTATGGGTCCATAGTTAGTAGCTAGATGGCTTCTTCTCTCTTTTTGGATCTCAATACAATGTTCTCCCCCTCTCTTATGGAGATCTATTCGATGTAATCTTCTTTTTGCGGTGTGTTTGTTGAGACCGATGAATTGTGGGTTTATGATCAAGTCTATCTATGAATAATATTTGAATCTTCTATGAATTCTTTTATGTATGATTGGTTATCTTTGCAAGTCTCTTCGAAATTATCAGTTTGGTTTGGCCTACTAGATTGATCTTTCTTGCAATGCGAGAAGTGCTTAGCTTTGGGTTCAATCTTGCGGTGTCCTTTCCCGGTGACAGTAAGGGTAGCAAGGCACGTATTGTATTGTTGCCATCGAGGATAACAAGATGGGGTTTTCTTCATATTGCATGAGTCTATCCCTCTACATCATGTCATCTTGCTTAAGGCGTTACTCTATTTTAAACTTAATACTCTAGATGCATGCTGGATAGCAGTCGATGAGTGGAGTAATAGTAGTAGATGCAGGTAGACGTCGGTCTACTTGTCTCGGACGTGATACCTATATACATGATCATACCTAGATATTCTCATAACTCTGCTCAGTTCTGTCAATTGCTCAACAGTAATATGTTCACCCACCGTAGAATACTAATGCTCTCGAGAGAAGCCACTAGTGAAGCCTATGGCCCCTGAGTCTATCTTTATCATATCAATCTCCTACTATTTAGTTATTTACTTTGCCATTTACTTTGCTTTTGTTTTACTTTGCATCTTTATCATAAAAATACCAAAAATATTATCTTATCATATCTATCAGATCTCACTCTCGTAAGTGGCCTTATAGGGATTGACAACCCCTATTTGCATTGGTTGCGAGGATTTATTTGTTTTGTGAAAGTACATGGGACTCGCACGTAGCCTCCTACTGGATTGATACCTTGGTTCTCAAAAACTGAGGGAAATACTTACGCTACTTTGCTGCATCATCCCTTCCTCTTCGGGGAAAACCAACGCAGTGCTAAAAGAGGTAGCAGTCCTCAGGAGGTCCCTATAGGTTAGCACGAGGAGGGACATAGATCGCCATGATGATTGTCGGTCTGCCGCAGGTCACTCTGCAAGGAGGTGAAGGCAGTGAGGGTCCGGTGAGGTGACGTGCACGGGTGTGCCGTGAGCCAGAGCTCAACCGCTCAGATTTGTCAGAATTGTAGGGACGGACCCGAGCACAAGCGTCGTGCCAGCATGTGTAGGTCCCGTGGTGGGTGACAATCAAATAGGTGATAACCATAGATAGATCATGCATGGAAAGTGAACTAACTTAGGTAAATCTAAGAACGATACATGCCACTGGGTCGGTCCCGGGCGGACTGGGGATGATGCAGCCCGAGGGGCGCCTCCTGCAGGGTGAACTAAAGATGCAAGTGGATACATGCCGCAGGGATAGACCCACGCGGCCTGGGAATGATGCATCCCAGGGGGCGCTCCCACCTAAATAAACATAGAAAATGTCACCTGGTTTGGTTGTCGAAGGAGTGTTGCGCTAGCTGAAGACACATGGCAAAGGGGTTGCTCCTCACGAGCCACCGGGACCCTAAGCCTCGGGAGGCCCTGAGGGTCCAGGTGGCTCCTCAAGGACCGTCTCCGTCTCCACCAGGACTGTGTGATGCCTGGCCTCCTGACCTGCCAGGATGCTCGACAAGTTGCGCTGGAAGGCGGCTGCTACGCTCGGCAGGCTGAACGTCATGCGAACGTAGCTGTGAGGTGGGCCCTCGCAACGTCCCATGCGCGAAGGCCAGAAAAGCTCCTGAGATGCGGCCCTGTTAATGGAAAATGACCACGGGTCAGAGCTAGGAGTTCGGGGACACATCCATGTTTGGTGCGGGCCGTTAGATCCAGGGGATCCGACGATGATTTACCCATGATCCGCGTGAGAGGCCCCTGGACCAATCAGAACGCAGTATACATGTATGATATTTTGACCATTTAAATTGGTCATAATCGACTAAAATCATGTGCTAAATCGTGTTAGCTATTTTATTATGACCTGAAAATTAAAAAAAAAACGTTTTATTGTGTCAGCAAATTTGACTATTGTTTTCAGGAATAATCATAAATTGAAATAAGATAAATATTTTTTAAAGAGTTAGGAGAAATGAGTTCTTTTAAATTATTTTTTCATTTTTTGAGTGTTCGAAATGAGCTTTTTGTGAAGGACCTACCAAATATTTATTGCAAAATTGTACCAAATCAATTATCTAAAATACTAGGACATATTTAATGCACAATTGACCAAATGGTTGGGTGTGAGAAGCTTTGATCCACCTCTCGTGAAAAAGACAAATTTCCGTCGATTCGGTAGGAAGCGGGTCAAATTTGAACTGTAGCTGCCTTCTAGTTTGCTCTTTATTTTTTCCAAAAATCATTTCTAGATACATAAGTATCTATTTAATCAGAGAAACACCAATAAAATTCCAAGATTCAACCACTAGCTAGGAACGGTCATTCCCGCCGTTTTGACCGCATTTGGAAACGGGCATAAAAAATTCAAAAAAATTCAAAAAATTGGGAAACCTTCTCATTGTGTCATTATATGTGGCCAAGTTCCCAGGAAAAATAACAAACTTGTAATACGACAATTATTTTAAAAAAAGTGTTCTCAAAAACGAGCTATCACGTGTGGAGATCAATGGCTTTCAATCCAAATGATCAATCTTATGGCCTCATTCATGGCATAGTTTGTTCAAATGATCTCATATTGTGCACAAGGGTGCATATTGGAATGGTAAACAATGTTGCCTAAGGAAGTTTTCATTTTCTTTGGACGAAAAAACCATTTTCCATTTTTCGAGTGCCCAAAAGGAGGTTTTTTTGTGAAGGACCTCCCAAATAATTGTTGCAAAATTGGACCAAATCATTTTTATAAAATACTAGGCCATATTTAATGCACAATAGACAAAATGGTTGGGTGTACAAAGTTTTGATCCACCTCTCGTGAAAAAGACAAATTTCCGCTGATTCAGCAGGAAGCGGGTCAAATTTGAACTGCAGCTGCATCATAGTTTGCTATTTATTTTAAAAAAAAAAAGTCATTTCTAGGTACATAAGTACCTATTTAATCAGAGAAACACCAAAAAAATTCCAAGATTCAACCACTAGCTAGGAACGGTCATTCCCGCCGTTTTGACCGCATTTTGAAACGGGCATAAAAATACAAAAAAACAAAAAATTGGGAAACCTTTGCATTGTGTCATTATATGTGGCCAAGTTCCCAAGAAAAATAACAAACTTGTAATACAACAATTATTTAAAAAAAGTGTTCTCAGAAACGAGCTATCACGTGTGGAGATCAATGGCTTTCAAGGTAGATGATAAATCTTATGGCCACATTCATGGCATAGTTTGTTCAAATGATCTCATATTGTGCAGAAGGGTGCATATTGGAATGGTAAACAATGTTGCCTAAGGAAGTTTTCATTTTCTTTGGACGAAAAAACCATTTTCCATTTTTCGAGTGCCCAAAAGGAGGTTTTTTTGTGAAGGACCTCCCAAATAATTGTTGCAAAATTGGACAAAATCATTTTTCTAAAATACTAGGCCATATTTAATGCATTATTGACAAAATGGTTGGGTGTAAAAAGTTTTGATCCACCTCTCGTGAAAAAGACAAATTTTCGCCGATTCAGGTGGAAGCGGGTCAAATTTGAACTGCAGCTATCTCATAGTTTGCTATTTATTTTTTCCAAAAATCATTTCTAGGTACATAAGTACCTATTTAATCATAAATACATGGTTTGGTGGCGATACGTCGAGGTTTGGGCGGTGGCCGAGGGCCCCAACTCTAGAGCGCGTAAACTCGGATGCCCGCCGCGTGGTCATCGCATGACCGTGGCATTGCCATGTGTTCTGGGCGGCATAGGCATGTCTAGTGGGTTGGGCACTCCCCAGGTAGGTGCTAGGAAGAAAATTACAACATAAGATTCTCACGAGGAGACCGATCGATGCTCAAACATGAATTAGCAGCCAAGTGTTTGATTAGCGGTACGGGAAATGTACATGGCTAATGGGCGTGAGTTTTGGCTGAGGATGATCAGTTACTAAGAAGACCGTCTTCACAAATTTTCAGCTCAAAAGGAGGAGCCTAGGTGGTACTTGCTTTGCAAACTACCACACTGGACATAACTACGAATGTTGAAGCTCGGCTCAAAATAATGAATGGATTGAGCTGGTATTTGTTGGAGGATGGTTATTTGGGCATAGGAAAGCACTATAGAAAATGGATACTATTTGGACATGCCAAAGTGGTACTTCCTTCACAAACTGTTGTTCTGAACAGAATAGGAAAATGAATATTTTTGAATTATTTTTGAACTAGGCAAGGAAGGTTTTTACATATTTGACGAAGATATGACCCAAAGAATTTATGAGATTTTTTTGGGAATTTTGGGAATGACAGAAATATAGGTTGCTTCACAACCTAGGGCAAAAACTGGCACATGGACATGACACATAGGCAAAACTGATGAGGTGGCGCCTAGTCATAGCAACCCACCACAATTTACAAGGCTATGACCATATATATTGGTCGTTAACAACTAGAGATAAGGCAGCGGACTAGCGCTGTTTGCTTTATGACCATTTCCTCTAATGAAATTACGACCTTTCTGACCAAAATGGTCGTTATGGTTTAGGGTTTAGAGCCCCCTAGACAGCTTTTGACCAATTGGTCTAAAATGGTCATAAATTTATGACCAATTCTTCGAGGGTCACTGACAGAAGGTCATAAGTTGACATATTTCTTGTAGTGCACATCAGGAAAGACATTGGGCGGAACCGGTTTACGTTGGGAACCAAGACGACTTAAAGCGTCCGCCGCTTCATTCTTCCGCCGGTCTATATGGTCCACCTGATAACCTTTAAAGTGACCAGCCACTATGTCCACCTCTCGCCGATATGCAGCCATGAGTGGGTCCTTAGAATCCCAAGTGCCAGACACTTGCTGAGCCACTAGATCTGAATTGCCGAAGCACTTAACCCGGCTCAAATTCATCTCTTTAGCCATCCGAAGACCATGGAGTAAAGCCTCATATTCAGCTGCATTGTTAGTACAAGGGAACATTAAACGGAGGACATAACAAAACTTATCACCTCGTGGGGAAGTTAATACGACTCCAGCCCCCGAACTCTCTAGCTGTTTGGACCCATCAAAATGAATAGTCCAATATGTATTATCTGGTTTCTCCTCAGGTACCTGTAACTCCGTCCAATCATTGATGAAATCTACGAGTGCCTGGGACTTGATTGCCGTGCGGGGTATATATCTGAGCCCGTGGGGTCCAAGCTCAATGGCCCACTTGACAATTCGGCCAGTTGCCTCTCTATTTTGAATGATGTCACCCAGAGGAGCTGAACTGACTACTGTGATAGGATAGCCCTGAAAGTAGTGTTTGAGCTTCCGGCTTGCCATAAACACCCCATACACCAGTTTCTGCCAATGCGGATACCTCTGTTTTGACTCAATGTTCACCTCACTGATATAATAAACCGGCCGTTGAACCGGATACTCTTTGCCAGGCTCTTTGCGCTCTACCACAATGGCTACGCTGACAGCCCGGGCATTAGCAGCCACATATAATAATAAGGGCTCTTTATCGATCGGTGCTGCCAGCACGGGCGGTTCCACGAGCTGTTTCTTCAGATCTTCAAACGCCTTATCAGCTTCTTCACTCCAGACAAAGTTATCCATTTTCTTGAGCATCTGATATAAGGGAATGACCTTCTCTCCAAGGCGCCTGATAAACCGGCTCAAGGCTGTAATCTGTCCGGCCAGACGTTGCACATCGTTAATACACGCCGGTTTAGCCAAGGACGTAATCACTGCAATCTTTTCCGAATTAGCCTCAATTCCTCTGTTTGAAACCAGAAAGCCTAAGAGCTTGCCTGTCGGGACACCGAAAACACATTTCTCTGGATTTAGCATCATCTTGTAGACCCGGAGATTGTCAAAAGTTTCCCGTAGATCATCTATCAAAGTCTCCTCCTTTCTAGATTTGACCACAATATCATCTACATACGCGTGGACATTGCGCCCAATTTGCTTATGAAGGCAATCCTGAACACATCGTTGGTAAGTTTCCTGGGCACTCTTGAGTCCAAAGGGCATGGAAACATAGCAGAAGGCTCCAAAGGGAGTTATAAAGGCTGTCTTCTCCTGGTCCTTAACTGCCATTTTGATCTGATGATAACCAGAGTAAGCATCCAAAAAACACAAACGGTCACAACCCATTGTAGCATCAATTTTCTGATCAATGCGAGGGAGAGCAAAGGGTCTGCAGGGCAAGCCTTGTTTAAATCTGTGTAGTCCACACACATGCGCCAAGTGCCGTTTTTCTTAAGAACCAGCACCGGATTGGCTAACCACTCTGGATGAAAAACTTCAACAATAAACCCAGCATCCAACAAACGGGCGACCTCTTCACCTATAGCCTTGCGCCTTTCCTTGTTGAAGCGGCGGAGGAACTCTCGGACCGGTTTGAATTTCGGATCAATGTTGAGTGTGTGCTCAGCGAGTTCTCTCGGTACACCTGGCATGTCAGAAGGTTTCCATGCAAAGATGTCCCGATTCTCATGGATGAACTCGATGAGCGTGCTTTCCTATTTGGGATCCAGGTTAGCGCTGATGCTGAACTGTTTGGATGAATCGCCAGGGACAAAGTCAACCATCTTAGTGTCTGTAGCTGATTTGAACTTCAATGCTGGATCATGTTCCATGGTTGGCTTTTTTAAGGAGGCCATGTCTGCTGAATCAACTTGCTCCTTATAGAATGTTAATTCCTTCGTGGCACAAACCAACTCACCATAAGCCGCATTGCCTTCTTCACACTCCAAAGCAATCTTACTACTTCCATGTACTGTGATAGTCCCCTTATGACCTGGCATTTTAAGCTGCAGGCAAACATAACATGGCCTTGCCATAAACTTAGCATAAACCGGCCGCCCAAACAGAGCGTGGTACAGACTTTTGATCTTCACCACCTCAAATGTCACTGTTTCTGACCTTGAATCGTAGTCATCTCCAAAAGCTATCTTACCAACAGGATATGCAGACTTACCAGGCACCACACCATGAAATACTGTATTCGACGGTTTAAGATCCTTATCTGTCAACCCCATACGGCGGAATGTATCATAATACAAAATATTGATACTACTTCCCCCATCCATGAGCACTTTAGTGAACTTGTATCCCCCAACTTGAGGGGCTACCACCATGGCCAAATGACCTGGATTATCAACCCGGGGCGGGTGATCCTCTCTGCTCCACAAAATAGGTTGCTCTGACCAGCGTAAATACTGAGGTACTGCCGGCTCAACAGAGATGACTACCCTTTTGTGAAGCTTCTGATCACGTTTACACAAACTAGTAGTGAAGACATGATATTGCACGCTGTTCAGCTGTTTGGGATTGCTCTAATAACCAGACTGCTACTGCTACTGCTGACTCCCCTGATTGTTGTAACCTCCCTGGTTGCCTTGGTGTCCTTGATTGACATGTCCGGTTTGATTGCCTGGAAACCCTGAACCAGAACCACCGCCTCCGTAACCCGGCCCGTGGAAACCTCCTCCTGAACCACCGGGCGGGCCGTTGTCATATTGGAACATATTGGAATTCTTGAAATCCCGCATGATATAACAATCTTTCCAGTGATGTGATGCCGTTTTCTCCTTCGATCCGTGCTTTGGACAGGGCTGATTTAACAAATGATCCAAATTGTTGCCTAGACCTCCACCCCTTTGGGGCTGCTTGCCTTTACGGTGCTGGCCATTCTCCTGCACGTTGGAATTTGTGACAAAGTCCAAACCACTGTCGGCCTTGTGCTTACCAGCGTTTCCATGGCCTGCCGGATTGTGTTGCTGGCCTTTGGCATTGCCGGTCTTCTTACCCTTCTCCGGTTTGTCCTCCTCTGAATCCGGATCCTTGGTATTATCTGAATTGGCATATTTAACCAAAGCAGCCATGAGTGTTGACATGTCGTTGCAGTGACGTTTGAGCCTTCCCAACTTCTCTTTCAACGGTTTGAAACGGCAATTGCCCTCTAACGTTAACACTGCGGTGTCTGCGTTGATACGATCTGACGAATGCAAAATCGCCGAGACCCGTTTGACCCAATGGGTCGTGGACTCCCCTTCCTCTTGGACACAAGCGGCCAGATCTACAATTGACATCAGCTGCTTACACGTATCCTTGAAGTTCTAGATAAACCGGTGCTTCAATTTGGCCCATGATCCAATAGAGTTGGTCAGCAAGCTCTTCAACCAAGTGCAAGCTGTTCCTTCCAACATCATGGTGAAATATTTAGCACACACCGCCTCGTCCACATCTAACATCTCCATTGCCATCTCATAGCTCTCCACCCACGCCTCTGGCTGCAAATCGGCGATATAATTTGGTACCTTACGATGTCCCTTGAAATCCTTGGGTAGTCGCACATTACGCAAAGCAGGAGATAAACACGGTACCCCTAAGGAACTGAACATCGCCCCTGGCTCCACGGAGGCAGTGGGGTGTACCGGAGTATGCTGTCGTGCCTCGTGTCGAGCTGTCTACTCGGCCTCTCGACGTGCGCGGCCATGATCCAGAACATCTTGCGCATTAGCACCTCCCCCAGCCGGGTTATTCCCTCGTGGCGAATTTCGGCGGCATGCACTACTGGACATGGCCGGTTCGTCTTCCATGTGTCTGCTATAACTCTGGCTTGGGCGAGGAGTGGAGTGAATCCTCTCACGGCTGTGTGCATATGCTTGCTGTTGATTTAATGCTGTCTGAAGGAGATCCCTGGCCCGACGTGCTTCCACTGCAACTGGTGATTCGCCGTCGGTTGGGAGGGCCGCCAGGCGTGACACAGCGGCCAAAATGTTGTCCAATGGGTTGGAATAATGCCCGAGCGGCATTGATGGTACAATGTTGTTCTGGCGAGGCAGGTCCGTCGTGCGCGGCTGAACTGGCGCTCCTACTCCCAGCGCCCCCGCCTGGTTTAGTGTGGGTTGGTTACCAGCTCCTGCACCTGGCGTGTTGAAAAGATTCTGCGGCTCATAAACCGACGGGAGACGTGATCGGTACCTTCTTCTCATGACTTCCTCTAAAGCATTCTGATCCAGTCTAATCCGGTAAGCCTGTGCTTCCAACTCGGCCCGCTCCGTAGCCATCCTGGCGTTCTCTGCTGCCAGGTCTGCTTTGACCTGGGCTATCTGATCTTTCACCTTTGCAATCTCCGCATCGTGCTGATCCCTGGCTGCTGCGTCTACCTTCGCGGACATCAATGTTGCCAGAGCGTCGAACAAATCAGATAAGACTTGGGCCGGAGGTGGCGCCGAGCTTCCTGCCCCTGCTGGTGTGGCCGTTGTTGAACCGGAGAGCATTGCTGCGGCGGTAGATGAATGAGGCACCGATTGTGTGCCGGCCGGGGGAATCCGGAATACCGTTGCCCTCGGGTCCTCCCTCAATCTGGCCGTCCTGCAACTGGTAAAGCGATTCGGTTTCTCCAGAAGACTCGTCATCAGAGCAGACTACGGTTTCTCCTTCGAACACCGGTCCGCCCTCGTGCCCTGATCCATGGATGACACCTACGAAAACATGCCTTGGCTCGGGCTGAACCGGCGAAGGACTTGCACACCGGGCCGTTTCAATGATGTCGGTGCAGATGTCCGGCTCAGGGGCCGGTTCGCCGATCTTGCCGATGAAGACATGAATCCCACCAAAGGGGACCCGGTACCCGTATTCGATTGAATCGGCCTCGAGACCCCATCCTGCGTTGTCGATGTAGAGCTTGTCGCAGCGACTCCTCGTCATCCGGCCCACAGCATATCCCTTAAGTCCATCGAGGCTGCCCTTCAAGAACTCGAAACCATCGTGCGATAGCCCCACGGTGGGCGCCAACTGTGGTGGGTTTGTCACGGCAGATGTCCTCGTGAAAGGACTTAGTTGTGGAGCCATCGCTACGGGTTAGCTTAAAGGGGTTAAACCGGACAAGGGGACACGGGAGTTTATACTAGTTCGGCCCCTTCAATGAAGGTAAAATCCTACGTCTAGTTGTGATTGGTACTGCTAGGGTTTTGAAGGCCAGGGAGCGAATCCGCTTTGTCTGGCTTTCGAGTTGTTGTTGTCTGTCCCTAAACCGCGACTGGGTCGTCCCTTTATATACATAGGTTGACGCCCGCCGGGCTACAGAGTCCCGAAGCCGGTTTATAAACGTATCCGGTTCGGCCTCTCTCTTTCTATCTTACTATACAAGTTACATGTCTAGGCCGGTTTACATTTACATACTGTAACTCGCCTTTGGGCCCTCCGTAAAGCTCTAGCATCTTTACATCTTCATGGGCTTCTAATCTTCCGAGAGTCAACCCGGCTACATAAGGCCGGTTTACCTCCAGTAGTAATATCCCCAATAGTACCCGAGGATGGCATTGTACGGCAGGCGGATGTGGGCGACGTCGAAGTCAATGAGCTCGGTGTGGTAGTTGTCGCGCTGACCAAAGGTGACAGGGAGACGAACTTGCCCTATCGGGATGGTGGAGCCGTCAGTCACTCCTGAGAAAGGCTTGGTGGGATGGAGCTGATCGTATGGCACTTGAAGGCTGTCGAATGTCTCGATGGATAGGACACTGAGCCCTACGCCGTCGTCGATGAGGGTCTTGGTGACTTGGACATTGCTGATGATGGGTGAACAGAGCATCGGAAGGACGCCGGCTGTTGCCGCACATTTGAGATGGTCCGCCGAGCTAAAGGTGATGACGTACTTGGACCATCTGAGCGGGCGCGTGGCCTCGAGCTTGGGGAGGGCTGCATTCACCTTGCGAGAGAACTGCTTGAAGATGCGCTGGGAAGCTGGGGCCTGAGCGCCACCCAAGATGTAGGCGATGGCGCGCGGCTCCTGGAAGCCCCCAGCCCCTTCATCCTGTTGGTGTTCGGTGTTCCTCCTTGGTGGTGGCGGCAGTGGAGGGAGACCAGGATTGCCCTGAGGGTGGTCCTCACGAGGTTGGTCCCTCCAGGCACCCTCACGAGGCTGGTCCTGCCAGCGGTCCTCGCGAGGCGGGTCGCGCCACTCGTGGCGGGGCCCGCGGTCGTCCCAACGTCCTCCATCTCGTCCACCTCCTCAGTCGTATCCCCGGTCATTGCGCTCGATGAGTCGACCGAAGCGTCCATCCACTACAAGAAAAGACACATCCATGACATTTTGGGCAGAACGAATTTTTTTGCTGTCATACATATGACACTTCTATGACGATAATTGTGACAAACCCCGGTATCATCATAGATGTGGTGGTCACCTACTTCTATGACAAAAAATCATGACAGAAAATGGGCTTTTCGTCCTGGGCGTGCCGGAGACACAGCTGCATGACATTCTTTGGGCCGTCCATGACGGAAAAAACCATGGTAGAAGCGAGGGCGAGGAAAATTTCGTGGAGTTCCCGGTTACTGTGGGAGGTTGGGGGCCGAGCGATGCGCGTTTCTCTCGTACACGTATGCGCATGTGTGCGAGGCGTTGGCTCTAACTGAACCCGAGCGAGGCGTTGGGCTCTAACTAAACCCGAGCAATCGGACTACAGGCTACGCATTACTGAACCCGAGCGATCGATCGATGGCTGTTAACTGAACCCGATCGAGCGATTCCTTCGCTACTGCTGCTAACTGAAGCCGATCGATGCTGCCTCTGGATGAACAGTGAGTGTTGCGGGGGGGTTTGGATGAACAGTTCCCGGTGGGGGTGGATGAACAGGACCCCGTGGCGTTGCCTCTGGATGAACAGGACCCCGATCGATCGAGCCGGTTGGGGCTGGATGAACAGGACCCCGTGGAGGGCTGGATGAACAGGACCACCCCGTGGAGGGCAGGATGAATAGTATACGGTGGAAGGAAGGATGAACAGTAGCCCGTGGAGGGGTGGTTGAACAGGAGCCCGTGGAGAGGGCTGGTTGAACAGTAGCCAGTGGAGTAGCGCGCGGTGGAGCCTGGATGAACAGGAGCCCATGGATGAACAGCCGCAGGTGGAGGCTGGAGGAGGTCGACGGTGGATGAACAGTAGCACGTGGAGGCTGGAGGGGGTCGACGGTGGAGATGAACAGTATCCCGTGGAGTCCCGTTTTGCGCTACGCCAGACACCTCCTGATGAACAGGACCCTCGTTTCGACCGTAGCGCTCCAACACAAGTCCGTTTCCTCCGTTTTGCGGTACGCCACACCCCTCCCGATCAACAGGACCCCCGTTTCGACCGTAGGAGGTCCGTTTCCTCCGTTTTGCGGTACACCACACCCCTCCCGATGAACATGATCCCGTTTCGAACGTGGCCAGTCGAACACAAGGCCGTTTCCTCCATTCTGCAGTACGCAATGCCTCGTTTCCATCGCCTGTTCCGTCCGACCCCTCCCAATGAACACGACGCATTTCGTTGCCTCCCCATGAACACGACGCCTTCCGTTGCCTCCCCATGAACACGACGCATTCCGTTGCCTCCCCATGAACATGACAACGACGCTATTTCTCCGTTCCGACCCAGCCATGTACACGAGCCCTTGCCGTACGTATGCGTGAGTAGGCGTTCGAGACCCTGCTCATATGTACACATACATGGCCGTATTTTCTTTCTTGCACCCTGGCCGCCTCTACTAGACACGTGCACGCCTCTACATCGACCAATATATATGTAAGTACACGTTCGCGACCAGAATGACAACACTACGTACGCTTCAACCAGGTGGGTCCCAAGAGTCAGGCACTTCCTTGCGTGCGAAGATGTAGCTGGTGGGTCCCAGCAGTCAGGGGGGCGAAATACGGTGGCCTATCAGGTGGGTCCCGCTGTCAGGTGGAGGAATAATTATTTTGTACGTAATAAGGAGGCACTTCCTTTCTGCGGCCGTGCACCCAGCTGTCAGCCTCTCCACATACAGTCCATGTCCGATGGAAGCCGTTCGTTGACCACGTTGACCACGCCGCGCCGAGAGCACCAGGGTGGTGGACGATGGCGAGGCCTAGGTAGGGGACGACATGGAGCCGGGGAAGACGTAGAAGTGGATGCCCACGTGTAGGGGAGTACGAGGGTTCACTGGTTTGCTACGGTGTGAGGCTGCCGTCACCGCAGAATAACAGGGGGTGTGGGTCAGTAGAGGGATGGCCTGGCCAGCGGTGGGAGTAGTAGGGGGCGGTGAGGCCTCCACCGCATCGCAGCCGGCCACAAGAGGCAGGAGCACGAGGCATGACCGGCACTGGTTTGGGCGGCTGGAGCAAGAAGACCAGAGGTTGAAGAAGCACTACGGCTGTTGGATGGACATCGTATGGTCAGTGGAGCTAGAATCGTGCATTTTGACTAAGTTGACAAAGCCCTCCGTCCCTGTCAACTTAGTAGGCCCACAAGTCAGCCGGCCACTATACTGGGTCCTAGCTAACAGGGGGAGTATTCATTTTTTGTGCTTAATAAGGAGGCACTTCCTTGCGTGCGAAGATATAGCTGGTGGGTCCGAGCTGTCAGCGGCGGTAACGTTTTTTTCACGAAATACAGAGGCCCTTTCGGTGGGTCCCTGATGTCAGGCGGAGGAATCATTATTTTGCGCGTAATAAGGAGGCATTTCATTGCATGCGGCCGTGGACCCAGCTGTGGGCCTCTCCATGTAAAGTCCACTTCAGATGCATGTCGGTCGTTGACCACGTTGACCAGGCCACGCCAAGAGCACCAGGGTGGTGGACGACGGTGAGGCCTAGGAAGGGAATGACATAGAGGCAGGGAAGACTCGGCAGTTGTTTCCCACGCGAAGGGGAGTACGACTGTACGAGGGTTTACTGGTTCGTCTGCCGTCGCCGGAGAATGACAGCAGGTCTGGGTGAGTAGAGGGATGGCTAGGCCAGCGATGGGAGTACGGTGGGGCGGTGAGGCCCGCGCGGCAGCAGAGCCGGCCACAGGGAGGAGGGAGCAGGTAGTCCCGCCGGTGCCTGTTTGAGCGGGTGGAGCAGGAAGAGCAGAGATTGAAGAAGCTCGACGGCCGTTGGATGGCCATCGAACAGTCACTACTTGTGCGTCAACCTTTTTTTAGGAAAGCCTCAAATCTGTGGAAAACAGCATACAACCCATCTGCCATTATTTCTAATAATTTATAGCCCATTTCCTAATTATTAAGGTTTTTTTGGAGCCCATATTCTTTTTGTTAGCATTACAACCCATATTGTGGCCATGGTTAACAAATTATACGAAATTTTGCTTATTTCGGTGCGGTCCGAACTATTTTTAATCCCAAAATTTCGACTCCCATTCAAACTGATTTTAAAAATAAATGTATATCAATATAAAATCCAACAAATTCTCCACGCATAAAAATTAATGTAATTTCAAATCTCAAAATGAAAAAAAGATATTTGAAACTAATTGCCGGTTTGATGTGTTTTAAAAATGTACAACTCATTTCTCATTACTGATGGGCCATTTTCTCGGCCAGCTGAATGAAAGCTCTCCTCGTCTTGAAAGATTTGCAGCCCAACAGGCCAGACAAAGCGACTTACTTGGCAGATCACAAAAAAACTGGGCTGTGGCTGTGGACCCAGCTGTCAGCCACTCCACGTATAGTACTCTTCAGATGGAATGTCGTTGACCACGCCGCGCCGAGAGCACCAAGGCGGTGGACGACGGCGAGGCCTAGGAAGGGGACGACGTGGAGCCGGGGAAGACACGGGAGTGGATGCCCACGCAGAGAGGAGTACGAGGGTTCACTGCTTCGGCTGTGGTGTGAGGCTGCCGTCGCCGCAGGGCCTGGCTAGCGGTGGGAGTAGTAGGGGGCGATGAGGCCTCATTGGCAGCACGGCCGGCCACTGGAGGCAGGAGCAGGCGGTCTCCCCGGCGCTGGTTTGGGCGGCTGGTGGAAGAAGAGCAGCGATTGAAGAAGTAGCAGGACCGTTCGATTCAAATCCAACGGTTACTGCTGCTAGAATCGTTTGTTGACTAAGTTACAAGCCCTGCGTACGCGTCAACTTAGTAGGCCCACAGGTCAGCCATCCAGCCGGTGCACCCCAGATGTCAGTGGGAGGAATCGTTTTTTTCGCGTAATAAGGAGGCAGTTGATTGCGTGCGGCCAGGCCAGCGGAGGGAGTAGGGCGGGCCGGGGAAGCCTGCGCGGCATCACAACGGGCCACAAGAGGAGGGAGCAGGCAGTCCCGCCGGCGCTAGCTTAGGCGGCTCGAGCAGGAAGATCAGAGATTGACGAAGCACGTCGGCCGTTGGATGGACATCCAACACTAATTGCTGCTAGAATCGTGTGTTCACTGACAAAGCCTTGCGTAAACAAGTCAGCCTCGAAATCTGTGGCGTGTACAGCCCATTTGCTATTATTTTTATAATTTTTACCCATTATCTAATTCATATGGAATTTATTGCAGCCCGTTTTCCATTTTTAGAATTGCTGGCCATTTTCTGGTCAGTATCAGGGTCAAAAAATTAACTAAATATGTGGGAAATTTTGAAAATTCACAAATTTTTGCTGGGGACCGAAATATTCTTAATCCAAAAATTAATAGCCATACTAAAACAAATTTAAAAATAAATTAGTACTATGTCATGTTAAATCCAATGAAATACGTATAAGATATCAGTGAAGAAAAAAACAAAAAAGAAGTTTATATCCCATTTGCTATAATTTTTTTTGGAATTTTCAACCCCTTTTAATATTACTTTTAACAGACATTGACCATACTTTTAAGCCAGGCTGGAATGCATCCCTCCTTGTCTTGAAAGATTTGCAGCCCAGTAATTCGGAGAAAACAAATAGGCCTAGCTTGGGTATTCTTCAAAAAGAAATATTGGGCTACCTATTTTCCCAAAGAACTGGTGCATGAGCATTTAGCTTTATTTATTTATTTACTTATTTATGTTTAGGGGACCATGAGCATGTACCTGGGCCGAACTCATGTGAGAGCCTCCCTTCCAGTTAATTATGGGCTTCTCTATTGGGCCTTCATCAGTGGGCTGCATGTTATCAACAAGGAAAATGTGTTCCGAGTTTCAAAAAAAACTGTTCCGTACTATAAATAGTATGCGCTACATACGGTACGGGGCACTAAAGGATCAAATCGTGCAACGACTTCCAAAACATTGTGTTTGTCGTTCTAACAACGCATTTATTCAACCAACAGATGAAATATACTGCTGATTGTACATTGAAAATAGCAGCTGCAGCAACCAGGGCTGGGGGTGCAACAGAAGCAGTAAGCAGGCCAGAAGAGTGAAGACGCAACTCTCTCTTCCAAACCAAACATCAGCCATCATTACAAAAGGGCTACCAAAAAAGAACAAGTGTATGCATCAAACTAAATAAAGATCATAGTACACCAAGTGTACGCATCTAACTAACTGGCTCAGTTAGATGTTACTATTTATTAAGCTGTGGAGATTGGCTGACGGCTTGAACCAGATGGGTGCCTGACGGGGGAAACTCCAGCCAGCAGGTCAAAGTCTGATACTTGCGACCCTCTCTCCTACTTTGGGCTGCAGAGCGTGGCGGCACATATCAGGGTATGGTGCATGCAGAGACGCATGGTACGTTGTGTACACACAGTTTTGCCTGATGAACGAAACCGCGCTGCCATCATGATCCTTGCCGTCGGTTATCTCCTGGTTAATCGGATAATTCAGTCCGACAAACACAGAGCGTGTACCAAGGCTACTTACCAGCCTCCAGTCAAAAATTCCTGAAGGCCCAGAGAAGCTGGGATCCTGCTCAAAGACCTTGCAGCGACTGTGATTGTATTCCGCAAAACAACACGTCTGGCATGTGCGAACGATCATCAATCTTTCGCCGTCGTCTAATCGAGCCAGGAACTACCTACAACTGCCATGCCGCTTTTCTTTGAAAGGTTCTGGGATTAGGAAGGGTAGGGACACTAGGCAGCCCACAACATCATATCAAGTTGGAGTCAAATAAAAAAGGTCTCTTGGTTTAGTCAATCTTAAGAAAAACATGTTATGAGCATGAATATTTTTTCAGCAAATGTTGACACTAATATAAGCAAGCCATCATGATATCATAGGAAAGTAACATACTACTGTAACAGCCGTTTGTAGCGATGACTGGAGTAGGCCAGCAATACGTCCAGCCATAGAAGGAGTCGACAGCGTAAATGAAGCTCTTGTGTTCAATGGCATCAGAGAACCATGGAGGATGTGTGATCCTACTATGGACGTGCAGATTTATCCACATACCGCAGTGACCTGTCAGATAGGCGAGACCGCAGTTGAAGAACGCAATTAGCCTGAAGTCTTTATAATTCACAGATCTTGTGGGCACTTGGCAGATTACATCCTTGAGCAAATCAAACTTGGTATCATGTTGGCTACTGTAAGATTCCGAGTATTCTGGGCCGTGGTGCCAAAGTAGTGCAGTGTTAATCGAAGGAAGGGGGATCAATCACCGGGTGTAGACCTTCACGAGCATCCAGCTGCCGCGACCGTCGACGAGCACCATCCAAGACGTGTTCATGCCGACCTAGTATATACCGTTAATGTAGTTGAGGCTAACGGGGATAGGATCGCAGTCAAGGGGGTTGATGCTCGCCACCCTACGATCGTTATGCTGCGTGACACGCCGTTTCTGAAGATCAGGTGGCATCAGCAAGCAAGGAGCTGGCTTAAAAAGCTCCATCCTGAGGGCTTTGAGTAAATGGTGCAGCCCCAACGAGCACGCGGCGAGCGGCATGGTACTGAGATTGTCCACATGTGAAACAATGAGCTTGATTACCTCTGTGGGGAGCGAATTCTAGCCACTCTTTCGGCGGACGCTGCTCAGTTCTGCCATTGTTAGTGCTTGGGTTTCGGACGAGGGGGGCGGCGCCTTAGCGGGGATGGAAGATTGGACGAGATTATGTGCGGACAAAGATGGAGAAGCGAATATGTGCTGCGGGAAGTGGACAGGTGATGATGACTACAGCACGCCGCTTGACTTACGAGACACATACCAGCAGCGTAGGGTCATGTCGATGCCAGACAACTTGCTTGAGTGATCACAGTACTGGTACTCCCTACAATTCTATGCCCTAACTTGCTTGAGTAGAGTAGTAGAGTAGGACTCTGCTCTACTACTAGCACCGGAGGAGTAGTATATTCTAATCTAAAATAGTTACAAACTTCAATGCCCGAGCGTGGAACGACTACAAACCGTGCTCAAAGACCGTGTCTACGTGGTGTTTGGACATGGGCAACAACCTCAACGCCAATGGTGCTGCTCCCGTTGCACCGTATGTGTGTTTGTCCTTCCTATTCGAAACCGTGGTAGAATTCATGTTTCTACTCTGTATCCTACTACTATGCTAGTCCACATGATTAGTTTCATCTCTGTTATAGCCGTCATGATTTTTTTGTGCTTATTCGGATTAAATCTCGTAGTAACTTGCTCATATATTCAACTAGCGCAACGTCCCCACTCCCGTTTCATGGACGGCCTGGTCGATGTTGGAATTTTGCTAGTAGGCCTTTATAAGGTGAGCTCTTCTACCACTTGTATGAGCATGAGAAGAGGAGACCTACACGCGCGCTCCTCCTCCTCGCTCGCCTCACCACGCCACGCCTCATCACGACGCGCCACGGGTTGCGGGATTGAGCCGAGCCGAGGATAGAGCTATACTCCCACGACCTACCCGGCCCACACTATATAGTTTCTCACCACTGTTCCAGATCATTGCGCCGCCAAGCAAGTCTTCTCCATCCCTCCTTTCGGTGTGCACCGGGAGAAGGGACAGCAGGCCTCCGGAACTCCGCCTCTCGTGATCCTGTACGGGAGAGGGGCGATCAGGTTTTTGGGGTGCGCACTCGCGCGACTGCTGGCAGCGACTACTTCGTGAACGACGACTTCTTCCCCAACCTCGGCAACCTCATCCTCAACATGGGCGACAACGTCAACACCGGCAACCAGTGAGATACAGGGTGTAGGAAGCGGTTTGGCAATTTGCATGCCTTTCCAACCAGTGAGATACTCCGTACAAAGTACGACAAAGAAATAACCACAGAGAAGGAAGCTAAAAGTAAACAATCAAACGAGCATTTTTGCATTTGTTTTGCATTGAATCGTTTCACAAGCTTGACTAGTGTTGTTTTTCTACTTTTACAAAAACTGCATCATAATGTTAAGACGTGCATTTGCACGTACATAAGTAATAGTGGCACTCCGTTCGTCTAGGTGTATAAGTCTTCCCTCCTTCTTGGTCACGGTGCACAACCGAAGATGCCTTATTGACCTGGACAGAGGGAGTAGCACAGTCTGCAGGCATATATCGAGAGAGACGTGTAGTGCGATAGTATATAGTAAAGTTTGTGCTATATGCACGTACTTGCAAAATGCGTACGAATACACAAGGTTTCCAAACTTTCCCTTTTACATACTTAATTCAGGACGCTAAAAATTCCTGAACGTTCGGGATTTATCATTTGTGTCCCAAAACTAATGAGATCGCCTTACGAAACAGAAATTATACTCCTCCTAAAAGCCACGGCGCTCGCAGGAGCGCTTGCGGGGCGCCACGAGTGCCCTGGTGCGTGGCCGTTCCCCAGCGCGCCGACACAACGCCTCTTCCTCAGCCTCGCAACTCATGAGGTGCTGATTGGCGGCTTGCTGGCGGGCGAGCGCGATCTCATTGGTGTGGTGATCCGGCGCCAACAGGTACTCCTCCTCGCTGGAAGCGTGCACCCGGTCCACGTACCGCCAAGCGTAGATGAGGCGCTTGGGCCCGACTACACTCAGGGCGTCGGCACGGGCGTCCTCCGCCACCCTCACGGCCCCCGCACAAGCCTTCTGCCAAAGAGCCAATTGCCTGACTCTCTCGGACGCGACATAGGCCTCCCAGGCAGCTTATTCCGCGGTGCGCTTCTCTTCCTCGGCCTTCTTCTCCGCCTCTATTTTGGCGCGCTCTACTGGAGGCAAAGCCTCCCATAAGGCGACATCCATTTCTTTCCAAAGCTCCTCAAGGCTGGGGGGCTCGGCGGGCGGGGCGGCGTTCTCCTCGTAGCGGGGAGCCGACGCGTCCTTCGGCGCGTGTGCTAGCGAGATTGGGAACGCCGACGCGTCCACCTCGACGCGTCGCGGCGAGGAGCAGAACGCCGATGCGTCCTCCTCGACTAGTGCTGGCGAGGAATGGAACGGCGACGCATCGCGTTGCGGCGAGGAGCGGAACGCCGATGCGTCCTCCTCGACTAGTGGCGGCGAGGAACGGAACGGCGACGCGTCGCGTACCGGCGAGGAGCGGAAGACCGACGCGTCCTCCTCGACTAGTGGCGGCAAGGAACGGAACGGCGACGCGTGACCGTCCACGAGGTGCCGCGAGGGGCTCCTAGGGCTTGGGAGGGGCGATGCCATGGTGGTCAACGTGAGAGGGAGGGGGAGGAGATAGCGATGAATGTGAACATGAGGGGGAGGAGATAGCAATGTCGTGGGACGCGCAGTATTTATAGCGAGCAATGGCACACCTACGTAAGATATGGACTGAGCTGCACTGACTTAACTGCCGGTCCAGTTGCGTCACTGACATGTGGGCCAGACCCCTGTTGGGCCCATATGTCAGTGACCGAACGCACCTGCAGTTAAGTAACAGCTACGTGGGCATATTTGTTGGAGTAAATTACGGGGGAGCGAAGGGGTGGAAATATTGCTGGTCACAACAGATTGGACGACCGTGGGGGGAGGAGAGTCATGCATGCAGATTTTTTCACATGGGGTGGAGTGGTGGGACCGCCGGAGGGAGAAGGAGAGTTTGGCAGGCATATTGTTTCCACACATGGAGAGGAAAAGATTTGGAGACGAACGGGCTTCCTGCAGGTATGGGGAACGGTGCATAATAAGTCATCTTGCATGCCGGGCTAGGTATAGTCTCAAGTCATTAAAAACAAACACGCCCCACACATGTTCATATTTCAAGGTGCACTAAATTATTGCATGCGATGATTAAGGCTAGCCATAATGGTGGTATCTTAGCTGATATCATGCACATGGCAATAGCAGACATGCTGATGTGGCAAAGAATTAAAGAAGAGGGGGGTTAGAGTAACTAGTGTTCATGCATGCATTGGTAAACACATTTTTTGTGGAGAACGACAACACTAGTTGAGTACTTTTGCAGACTTCAAAAACTATTCCACAATGTGTCAACATTCACAATGTCAAATCAATATTTTTACACTCATTATAAAACGTAGTTCTTATACTCATTATAATCAGTACTCCCTCCGTCTAGGTGAGCAAGTCATCTTAGATTGTGCACTGTGACCAGGGAGGAGGGGAAAATGAGATATCTTAATGTTTATTTGCTAATTAATAGCATTGCATGCAATGAACTAACCACTGCATGTCGTGTTTGGTAGTATCAAGTCATTAAAAGCATGCACACCCACATCTCCTATTGGTTGATATGTCAAGAAACAAGAAACGAGGTAGAAGTTAATGCACCGCACCTAAGTGTTTTGGGAGTATTGTAGATATTGTTATTTTTAGTATAAATTTGGTCGTGGGATTTCATTGATGCCTGTCAAAGCATTGACAGGTCTGCTATGTGTGACCTGAAGATGAAAGCGTTGAGCATCTCGAAGTTGATCAACAATCTTCAATTGTCAAAAATTAGCCATTCGGCCAATAAAGTGGCACACTTAATCGCTAAGTATAGCTTTGACAATAGATTAGATGGTATTCTTGTAAATAACGTACCGCCGTGTGTCGTGAATATTGTATCGAATGAGTGTACTGGTGTGGCTGGTTAATTAATATAAGGTGGTGTTAAAAACTATAAATTTGATCAAACACTTTGCAAATGGTTGACGGGAGTAAAAAGGACCACAGGGAGTATCATGCATGCGGAGTAGGCAAAAAAAATTGCTTGTCTAAAAAAAGGCAAAAAAATTGCTCATTTATAGCCGGTCAAAGTCTCAAAGGGCGCGACCATGTGAGGGTGGCGAAGGTCGTGGGAGGCGCGACGTTTGACGGAATTAAGTGAAGTTACATCCACGTGCCGGCATGGCATGCGAACAGGTAGAAGCTATACCGTGAGGCCTACGATATGGGTCTAGTAGACATGACATCTAGTGGGTCCCACATAATTCTTGAGAACTCTTTGGGGGCTTGCAGCCGTTTACCCACCAAGCAAGGCAGCAACCCCACGCCGTTCGCACGCCCTACTCATCCCCATCTTCTACCTTACAACAGTTCGCTCCCAGTCGTCCCGTCCTTTCACATTAGTTCGCTCCCAGTTTTTTTTGCGGGGTACAACAGTTTAACTTATCCTAACTCTCCAAAATACATGGCCTCCCAAATCTCCATGGTCGTTGCTGAGTACCAGGTTAGAGCCATCATGGGCGATCAGTTCATCATCATCTACACACGTGGATCCGAGACGGTGAAAGCATGGCTTGCTCGCTTCCTACGCATGTTCAACAGTTCAACGGAGGAGTGGGTCGCTGGGCTAGATGTTGAGTACACCACAGTCTTGGGACGAGAGAAGGATCTAAAGGACGAAGAGAGGAAGAAGCCCGCCGTGATCCAGGTTTGTGTACATAACGTTTGCTTGGTCTACCACATATGCCATGCCGATGTTGAGTGCCAGGATTTTAAGAACTTCCTCAAGGACAAAAGAGTGAAATTCGTTATTGTAGGCTTTAAGAATGACAGTGACGTCCTGCATCGGATAGGTCTCATTGTAGGCCAGCCCTTCGATCTCCAGAAGGCAAGCCTGGTGTCCTCCTCTCAACCTTCAATGCTGACCCTGGCAGCAGCCATGATTGATCCTTCGTACGCTAAACTGAAGAAACCTCATCACGACTTTCATCATGCATGGGAGTCGAAGACATTAGATGAAGATGACATCCTGTACGCAGCAATGGATGCCTACCTTTGTTTAAATATCTACAATGGTTGGATGAAGAAGCAGAGCCCAGTGTCCGGTTCAAGCAAAGAAGCGTCGGCGAAGAGGAAGAGGAAGAGGGACGAGGACGAAGTCGAGGACGTGGACTCGGACTCCAAGTAGGTGGCAGTGCCGTCGCTCATGCTGGTTCTACTGCAGTGTCAAGCGGACTAGTTGCTTATTAGTTTATTTTCAAGGGTGTGTTGTGCTGAGGCCCCAGCAGAACTATGTTTATGTTCTTTCTCGTTATTTGAACTCTTTAGTACGTACAGTAGTACTAGTACTATGTCTTACTACTGTTCTTCTTGCAGTTGGTACTACTACTCGTATCTTCGTGTTCCTACTGTACTTAATACGTTCATACTAGTAGTATAATTTGGGTCAGTCGATTTGTGAAAGAAGTTCGATGGAGCGAAGGAAGAAGACGGCAGAAGAGGTGGAAGAAGCCCTTCTAGCCATCCATGTTGCATCAAACGGCTCACATGAGTCGACTGACCCAAATTGCTCCTTCAGATTGCAGGATCCACGTGGCATTCAAGGTCTCGAAGGTAGATTCCGCGTCCACACCCGGTTTGCAGGCTCGACGCGCGCACGACCGGCTTCTGCCGCGACGGCCACCATGCGTGCATCCTCCGCACGGGCGGAGACGACAATGACACGCTAGTTCCTCCTCACCAGCGTGCTGGAGGACGCGCTCGTCCTCACCTGCATGCATAGACGCGGCTCCACTAGCTGCTCGCGTGCTTGGCAGCGCGGCGACATCGCGAGGAGGGACTGCAGACGACGTGAGGCGGCACAGGGATGGTGGCGACACGGCAGTGATGGGCAAGAAATTGTTGGCCGGAGCAGGCGGGCGCTGGCATGCGCAACGGCGGCGGCGGCATATTGATGAGTGCGCGTGTGGGAGCTTACTTTAGTTTTATATAAAAGGATGGTGAAACTTAAAATAAAACCGTACTAGTACACGTAAACATTAGACTTAGGCAACGCTTTTATTAGTTACTAGCTTATGTTCTTGCCCATTGTGACCAGCCTTAGTACCACAGCCACAATACGGAATCCTGTGCAAGCGCATGAACCGCGGCCGCGCGGTCGATCGAACGGTGCGTCACGATGTCGCGCTCGAAGGACATCCACCGAACCTTTTTGTGTGTGTGAAAAAAATCCTCGAATATTACTCAACCTTTTTTCCTGTGAAAGTTCTTGACGCTGCAATATTTCCATATATTTGAATTTAGCTCCAGTTCATGTTTATTTGGATTTGGACGTTTTAGGTGCGCCCTAGTTTTTTTAATACTGATTTTGTGTGCGTGACTGAGAGAGAACGTGTGTATGTGTCCATATGTGTGTTGTGGCGGAAGGGCAATGTGGAGACGGTGTGCGTGTGATACAGGCATAGAGAGGTGTGAATGTGCAAATGATCATGCATGAGTGAGACATAGACAGATGCCGATACGTTGTGTATACATGAGAGAACGGTCTTCTAGTTTACTTGTGTGTGTGTGAGAGAGAGAGAGAGGAAGAGAGAGAGACAGAGAGAGGAGCATCCGTAACACAACAACCATCTCTCTCGATTCGTCCGTCCCTCGCACGGTCGCATGCAACACATGCATCAATGCACACATTTTGACACCCTCACCCAGCCCCTGCCCACCTCAAGGCTCGCACAATCTCTTCGTAAATACCTATTTCTCTCCTTAGGTTGGTTTTCTCTCAATATCTGACACACACGCACACACGCACACACAGACACACACACACACACACTCCCCCGAGCACACAATTCATCCCCATCCAAGGTTATACGGCGACCACTCTCGCTTTGTGCTTCTTTGCACCCCAACATGCACAACACCTCAATCTTCAAAGAGGGCAATGAGCAGATCGAAGACGGCGACCACACCGCGCTAGAGAATGCGGGGTCATTTTGAAGCAGGGTGATGTGACGATGGCTGACTGACTCCTCCCCCCACCCTCTCTCCCTTGCACAAAATTACCAATCCCTCTCTCCCCTGCACAAAATTGTCAATCCCTCTACCCATGAGATCCTTCCCCTCTCGTCCATGTTTTTCCTGCTCTCTCATCAAATATGTTGTCTCTTCTCCTTCCACGTATACAGAATCCAGATGCACACGCATCTCATGTATATTATATGTATGCATCTTTCTCACAGACCTAACTTCTTCCTCTCTCTTTCTCTCTCTATCTCTCTCTCTGTCTCGTTAGGTTTGTCTCCTACTCTCTCGTCCACATACATACAATCTTTCCCGCCCTATCTGCTCCATCTTCAAAAGCCCTCTCTGCATGTTTCATTCACACATTTGGATATGTCAAAATGTTGCTTCTATAATGGCTGATGTGGAGTTATGGTTGTTCTTGTTGCATCCTACAAAGTAATAACTGTGAAATGCATTTAGATTCTCATTTGACTGCGATTATGTGAGTTTGAGCATGTTGTGAAGTACTATAGACCTTGTATACATCTTGGGATTCGACAATGATTGTAACTATTGAATTGTATAGACCATTACATTCGAAGTCAATAGCCTAATATATTTATTTCACAATTTCAACAAATGATTAGTTCACTACAAACTAAGAAAACAAATGTGTACTCCCTCCGTTTTTATTTAAGTCCGCGTATTAGCATTGGTCAAAGTCAAGTTTTGTAAACTCTCAGAAAGCTTATAACAAAAAATATTAACATATACAATAACAAATAAATACCATTAGATTCATTATTGAATGTACTTTCACATCATACATATTTGTTATGGTAAATGTTTATATTTTTCTATAAACTTGGTCAAACTTTAGGAAGTTTGACTTCAGTCAAACCTAATATGCAGAGTTTACTACTACTACTCGCTAGTTGCTTAGCCGAATCACTCAACACGCCACACGGGGAGTCCAGTTTCACAAAATTTTGAGGTCGGCGGGAAAATCTCCCGCGGCCCTGATTCGAGCAGTGGGAACTGGGAAGTTACCATCATAGCCTTCGGAACAGGCCTACGGATGACGCTTGGTAGGAGGCTGTTTTCATAACTTTAGGTTCACCCTACCCAGCCAACCCCACCCCGGCACCCAGAGTAGTACACCTGAATACTCCCCAATTTCTATCCCCACCGCAAAATAGAATTCTCCACAGCACCGCAGCCTTTGTGCTCCTCCCATTTACATCGGTGCAGTTGTCCACCACATCGCATCTGCCTCATCGACGACCTCGTACGCAGCATAAGAAACAGCCCACCATCGTCGTCGTACACGGAGCCTCTTCCCCGGCATCGTCTTCCACGGTCTCGGATCTGCTTCCCGGAAGCCGACGCCAAGCGCAGAAGTACCACCGTCGTGGACAATGAACTGACTCCCATTGCCGACCATGAGTCACCGAGGCCGTCGCGACCATCGTTCTCCTCCTCGATTGGTAATGTGTGTATTGAATCACTTAGCAGTACATGTGTAGTTCCAATTTTGTTCATACCTACCCTTCAAATTTCCTGGGTGCTATTGTTCCCGTCAAAGTAATTGGTTATAGCCTCCATTGTCCAACAGAATATCAGCTTGTAATTGTGCGTCGCTCCTGTATCGCGCTGTGCTTGGGTAGGTTTTTCATCTGCAACCAGTAGTGTGGCAAATGACGGAAATGATCTAAAACAGAAGTAACTTCATGTCAGGATGCAGTTCCTGCGACGAGGCAAGTATGGTCAACCTCGAGATCATGTTTCCAAAATGAGGCTGGATTACACACAAGGTGCCAGTTCCCTAATGATGCCGGATTAGAGACAAGGTGTAAATTCCCAGATGATGCTGGATTACACACCAGCCAGGTGGAATCATCAGTTGTTCGTGTCCTCGTGGCATTAGTAAAGGCTGAAAGAAAGCGTGCAGCAGCCCTTGAGAATGTAGCTGAGTTCCTGAAGAAGCGAAAAGAGCAATCAGATGCTCTCTTCACCCAAGCCAAAGAAGAAATGGAAGAAGCCAGAAATAAGCTAGCAGAGGCAGAGCAGGCTAGGCGTCTCCTGCTATCTAAAACTGTTGTCACTGCAAAATTTCCTTCATAATAGCTAGGTTCAAATGTTTATCCAGTCAGCATGCCTGTTGTGATGTCCGTGCATCTACTGATGTGGCACAAATTTTTTTTGGGTCGTGTAATAACAGCAATTACTTTCCAAACAATAACAGACGAAGCATTGGACATGGTATAGTTCACGCGCAAGCCCGGCATTCCAAGTTCAACTTCCACATCAAACTCATGTTCATAGATATCTGCACATTCATACGTAATGTCCACAACCATGATTCACTTCAAAGCCAAAAAAATGTGAGGAGAGTTATAAATAAAGAAAATCCTCTACTAGTTCCTGCTACCAGTGCGAGCACAACAAGTCAAGACCATGCGTAAATTAATTATATTTTAGTCATTTTTTGTGTTCTAAAATGCCTGCCGGCTCGTGGAAGGACGTGTTGCCGGCACACGCGTAGATTCGATGAAGGCAGGCGGGGCAGTCTTAAGCTGGTTGCACGCGGCGAGGAGGCGTGCTCAGCCGGGCCTGCAGCGAGTGCAGCCCTCTTGACCGGCATGCCGGTTCAATGCCTGCGCTATGAGAGGTCGCGCCCGTGTCAGAGCAATCACTCCATCCAGTCCTTTTTTGTTTGGGTATAACAAAATCTCATTTTCCATTCACATTTTACAAGTAAAGTTCATGGACAAAGTTTGACCCAAAGTACGATGGGAACTAGTAAACCAGAATGGAGGTAGTAGTTTTTTTTAATCGAAGAAGGGTTTCCCCTTCCGATTTTCATTAAAGAAAACCAGCATCTAAATCTAAACCATAGTATTTGCCCTAGAACTACCAGGTTCAACATCTCGCAACATAAACCCATACAACCTCCATCGAAAAAAACAAACAAACCATACAACCATACGCCAAGGAGGTACGTAGTACTATGAATTCCATTTTCGCTCCATACCAATCGTTCTAAAAACTACTTACTACTTATAACGCGCCATTGAAAATCGGAACTCTTCCCCCGCTAAAAAAACCATATTTTAAACGTGGTTACTCGATCTGTGGCAACTGGCAAGCCACCGCGCTCCAAGTCGTTCACCTGTGGTCCTGACCATCAACTCCTACGGATCAAATTATCACGCGAGCTGACTATTCCTACAAAGGTGCTCCACCACGTACCCGGTACCCGCGAATGCAGCAATCGTGCCCCTAGGGTTTTAGCATTTATTTGTTAACGTTGCCTTTACGTAACACTCATGTCTGCGAGACAGCGAGAGGCCGACTGCGTGCGTGCGCCTCTTCTCTTCGTATATGTACTCCACTGTTTTTCTGGTGTCCAAAAAATTATAATAACTACTAGCAATGTGCTAATGCGTTGACACATGATCAAAGTAGATTAATACAGTGGCGGAGCTAGATGCAGACTACGCCTGGGGCTGTGCTATGTTGAGTGATAAACTTCTATGATTTTCTATGCTTTGCATGAAGAAATTACAAAGGAAGTTGTTTCTAGGCCTGGGGCTATAGCCCTAACTGCCCCAGGCCTGTCTCCGCCACTGGATTAATACATATTCACAGATTTGATAGAAAAAAAGTCTAGCTTTGAAATACATATATCACTAAAAATATGTTATGTTTCACTCAAAATATATTCCTTTGGCGGTTTTGATGAGATAAGGGAGGAATGTTGTTGGTTTCAAGATTCGAGAAGTGGTATATGTCTAATTTCTACTCTTACTAGCAAGATGCCCGTGCGTTGCACGGAACATCAAGATCTTGTGGGAGAAAAGGATGAATGAGGGAAGGCCTTATCTGCAAATGTGGTGAAGAGTGCGGGTAAATTGCCATATTTTCCTTCCTATCCGTCAGATATAAATCAGACGACCTACATTGCAGGATGGCAGGCCCACCATCATCACCAACTCTATTTTTTATCCCTACTCTTATAATAACATTGTCAGTGATGATCGTGTGCCTACCATCATGCAATATAGGCCGTCCGATCTATATCTGACGGATAGGAAGGAAACTATGGCAATTTTGCAAAAAGATACCCACACCCCTCTCCACATTTGCAAATAAGGCCTTCCCTTGTTCATGCTTTTCCCCCACAAGATAAACTACTCATACAAATGCATCTTGATGTTCCGTGCAATGCATGGGCATCTTGCTAGTTGTTGCAAAACCCCCATGTGTGTGTGAGAGAGAGGGCGAGTGGAGGAGGACGGAGTGCATGTGTGACAAAGACACAAGGAGTGTGTGTGCAATAGGTATCAGCTTAAAATGAGGCGATAGTGTGTGTTTGTGCATGATCGAGAGGCTGTGTCTCAAGAAGAGAAGAAAAATCTACATAGATACAAGGAGCGGGAGAGAAACATGTATGCGATGGTGGAAGCACGAGTGTGCGGGTGTATAAACCTATCTAGAGGCTAGCTAGTCGACAAATGTTTGTGAGAGAAATACAAGTTGGGGTGAGAAAGCGACAGTTTCGTGTGTGTGAGAGAGAGAGACGGTAGTCGGGAAGGGGAGTGGAAGCAGGAGTTGTGCATGTACGTCTGTGAGAGAGAGAGGAGACGGTAGTCGGGGTTGTCTGATCGGAAAACAAATGAATAATGTTAGTCTGGGATGGAGACGAAAAGGATACCGCAACAAATGCTGTGTCTACAGGAGAGATAGAGAGAGTAATTTTAGTGGTATGAGTCATATGTAGAGACATATAGGGTGTATGAGAGAATCCCATAGAGAGAAATACAAAGTGAAAGACGAGTGGAGACTGTGTGTTTGGCGGTGAAAAAGAAAGCTTAGGTACGGAGTGATACCAGAGAACAGTAGAGACGTGACAGATAATGAAAACCGTGTAATTTATAATGATAGGGAGAGTGTGACACTTCTCAAGGGAGACGTCGAGAGACCATGTTTGCGAGGATAGGAGCAACATGAAGTGAGCGTGCGGGTGAGCTGGAGAAAAGAGAGTGATAGCTACCTGAAGGAGCATGCATGCGAGAGAGATGGGCGTGAAAGAAGTGAACAAAAAAGGGATTCAAATATTTGAATTCGAGATGATGATACATGTAATCCATACTCGAACCAAAATTGATCTATCAAACATGCATACTCATATGAATTCACGCACATCTATGTTATTTAATATGTAGATATTACTGATCCATACATTTTAGTAGAACATAATTTGGTTAAAAAAATTTGAATTCAACCTTAAGATTTCGAGATCGTTGTATTTGTAAATCATATTATACATATAAAGGAGCAGAATTCTTTGTTGTGCTATTGAAAGTATATATAAAAAAATGATGTATATAGAATGTAATTCCAATTGAAAATGGATCTCGCCCGAAAAAAATAGAATACAAATGGGATTCGAATTGAGTTGGCACGGTAAACGTGCACTCTGCAAAATTTGAACGAAGCGGGGAAAGTCGTAGTAACCGCCCGAAACCAAAATCTGCGAGATGGAAATCACTACTGCCTATCCCTGCCACGCAAAGCCTATATGCTGGATTTCTATAGGTTTCGATAGGGGTAGGTTTGTAATTTAGCCCAAACGTGACATAACCGCCTCTCACCCGGATTCATACACAGTGGGCGCCAAAACACAGTGTGTCCTCGGTCGGAATCGACTGCCTCCCCGATTCATATTCATACACAGTGAGCGCCAAAAACAAACTCTCATCGGAAAATATTCGGTGTATGCGAGATTACCGTCCTATCCCCAACCGACTAGTGTTGTTGTGATGTAGTATAAATTTGAAACGGGGGCTAAGTTTATAAATTTCCTCGCATTTGAGACAAACGCACCCTGAATACATGGTTCCCCCTTCCTCTCTACCTCCCTTTTCCCCATTCGTACTCCGTGGGCGCCAAAACACCCTCTCCACCCCACGCTCCTCCGTCCGCCGCCGTCCGCCACCCCATCCACCACCGTCCTCCTCCACCATGCCGGAGCTGATACCCCGACGCCGCCGTCCATTACAAGAGATCGACCTCTCTCATCCACGACTTCGGATCGGGATCCTTGCATCCCGTCCTCTCGCTTCATCCCCGCCGGCGTCCACCTTGCCGGCGCCGCTCCTACGACCGTCTCGTCCACCGTGCCCCGCCACCACCGTCTACCCTCCTAGATCTGCTTCCATGCCGCCGAAAGCCATTGCTACTGCAGGATCGTCAAATTCTCAGCAGATGCGTACACGGCGCCGCACCAGAGGCGGTACTCTTTCGTATCTGCTCAACTTATTTATCGTAGCAAGAAAATAGATCGCCACTTCTTTACTTTGATTTCTTGTCTTGGTTGCGAAGTAGCCTTTGTCCGGTTTGCACCTTCAGATCCGCCATGGCACGCTCAACACCATACTTGCAATGCTTATGGTTTTCCCCTTTTATATTCCACACTAGTTAAATCACAGTAGACTAAATTTCAAAATTGGGTCAGTCAATTTTTTAGAGCTCGCCGGAGTTTGCCGGTGCGATCGAAGGGGCTCGGGTGGGGATGGTGGCTATGCGGGGCGGTGGTGGGGCCTCGTCGAACAAAGAAAACTCGACGCGGATGGGGCGGGGGTGGGGGTGGCGGAGGAACACATGCAGTGGGGCCGGTGGTTCGGCCTGCGGCCCGTGCGGTGTTCTGTATGGGAAGCACAGTATGTTCCTTGTCAGGAAGGGGAGCAGGGACATCTGCAGTCAACAGCTGATAGAGCTAGCCTGTACGTGATCGATAGGCTTTCAATTACTAGCGGAAATACAACACCATAATTTCCAGCCAGTTCCACTTTCCCGATTTATATATCCTGGTTATGGTGTACCCCTGTTATGTACACTATGATCTGCCTAACTGCTGTGTGCTCTTGTTATCATGGTTTGGCAATAAACTCTCTATACAATATATTATGAACCTATCATCTGCCAGCTATCCTTACTTCTGGATCCTACTTTTTGTGTACTTGTGCCAGATTATATAAATGCATGCACCATATTAGAGCACACATGAGCTCTCTCATCAGAATCCAGTGATAGCACACAAGTGTTTACGGGGGCGCCCCTATATTAGAATATTATCTGCATTACAAAGATAATCTCACAACTATTTATGTTTTCATGGTTCTCAGATATTTTACGCAATTACAGTGAATATCAGAATCCGCATATCAGAAGAATATTGTGGAACACTGCAATGAATTACAAAATTGGCAGCAAGGCATTGAGTGCCATTCTGGAAGCAATGAAACTCATACGCTCCCCACCTGTTGATTCTTGTTCAGAATATCATCCTAATGACTATTCTAACCTCGAGGAGTCAAAGGCAGACGGCATGTCCTGTTCACCCATCAAGGTGCCTGTTCTAATTTGGCAAGGTTTTATTGATTGCGCGTATCTTGCATATGTTGTCTTGCATTTCTTCTACTTTGTTGCACCGCCATCTGCTTAGTTTTCTCATCATATATGTCGAGATGCCATGCCCATCCATTATCAATACAAATTCCATCTATCATCATACCATGTTTTTCCACTGAAATGTTGTTCTTGTGCATCAGACATAAAAAAGGAAGAGGGTGATTGCCGAACCAGAAGGAGCACCAGCAAAGTCCTTGAAAAACATGGTGGTGCCAGAGAAATCAGACAACACCCCACTTATATTGGCTGTACAACCAGTGACACAAAACATAGGACCGACTCCAGCAGACTGTACCCATACTTCACTGACCACACCACTAGCCACACCACACAGGACCTACACTCCAGCAAAAGGTATACCGATTTCATTTTCCATAGCACCAGCTGTACCACAGAAAAATCCCACTCCAGCAAAAAGTACAGCAAGTCCACCGGCCAAAGACCTATCCCAACTGCAGAGACGGCCAATTCCTGCAGATTGGAACCCCATTCCATTTATTCCCAGTTTAAAAGACAATGCTTTCAATATTGTTAGGGACTACGTGCATATATTCCCATCATGGGAAGATTATTGTGAAGACAAACACCATTTTCACATCTTCCTGCCCAACTTACGTGTAAGTGCTATTATTCATGGTTATTATTTTCCTGTTTTCTGCTGATTGAACACATTAATGATTTACATTACATTGTTGTAACTAGGCGAGGGTCAATCTGGATAGTCATGACGAGAAAAGCTTGCTTGTGCTTATCAAGGAAGCATTGCAGCAATATCAGTGTTACCTGAGGAAATCACACTTTGATGGCAAGTCTATAAACGAATTTCTGATGAAGTCTCCTGTGCTAAATTTAGAAGACATTGAATGGAAAAACCTTGTTATGCACTGGTCTCGTTCCCAGGATGAGGTACTGTCTATGAAATCACATGACAATTTGAACTTCTACTTTTCCGCATGTGCCTTATGGATCTTTTTTGCAGGAAATCTGCTCGAAGAAGATTTCTGGTTTGACAAGATCGACAGGATATCACAAATATGCTGCCCGTTGCTTTGCTCTTGTTAGTACCTGTTGTCCTGTATCACTCTACTTGCATACATATCTGGTGCATTATGTGACAGCAGTATGCATGATAGCTTGCTTATCAATTGTTCGCTCCAAATTATCTGATCTGTATGAATGGTTACATTAGTGTAGAATATATCCAATGCCAATTTTTTTTAGCTCTTCATTGTTCTTGTAAGTACATGATGTCCTTTATCGGTGTACTTATAATGACAGGTAGTTGTTCATGTACCATCACTCTGCAGCTTATTTTCCTTTGCCCTCCATTTTCTACACATCAGATCTATATTTACTCTTACCATAAGGTTGGTACTGAAGAAGTTTAACTATTCATTGCTCTTGGCTGTACCTTTTGCCTGTATCGCTGCACTTACATTTATAGCTACTTGGTTATGTAGCATCAATCTTCATCTTATCTTAAATATTCTCCATTGTTTCATATATTATCACATCTATATTTACTCTTAACAAAATGTAGAATAAAGGCAATGCTTTTGAAGAAGATTTTGTGGTAAACTTCTTGAATTGCCCCCCCCCATCAGCATGGACAAGGCCTTTATAGAGCCTGTCTTCACCAATAATGTATGTTTGTCCATCTCAAGCCTTCAAACTTTGTTGTATATATTTGGTTAGGCATGACTACAACAACAGTTTATTTTTGGTGTTTGCATCAAATTGCTTGTTTAAAGTTTATTATATGTAGTTCATAAACAAAAGTTCGTCATTTCTCAATTTAAGTTTTCAGTTGTACAACCAAGTTCCTTCTTCATACCATGTAAATTAAACTATACAGAGCAAGTGATCATCTTTTGCACTGCATGTATGCTTCTGTTCTTCATCTGTAATCCAGTGGTGTGGTGAACCTACCCACTACAGCACAATGTCATGTTCTGCAATGTCTTAACTATGAAAAATGTCATATCATTCTACTATTATTTAAACTGTCTCTTTATTTGCCAATCTGAAATGCTATAAATTGACAGCACACTAACCATTGATACTTATGAGTTCTTGATCTGTAATCCAGTGGTGTAGAGAAGCTGCCAACTCCTTCACAATGTCATTTCCTGCCATATCTTGACCTGAACAATACCATATTGTGTTAATGCAAATTTAAACTGTGTCACTTTATTTGTCAGTAAGAAATGTGATGAATTGTCTGCACTGATACTCTTATGTGCGAAACCTGTCATCTGTGTGCTTGTTTATCTTTCAGAGTGAGGAAGATATAAGTGTTGAACAAGCGCAGTCTCATCATCTTGCTCAGCTGCTTGCGCTGTAGCTCCCCAGCAGGGCTAACCTTTCTTGAACTCTATTGAAGTGCTGTCGGTTTTGTATATTATTTTGTCGGCGTGTTTATTTGCACTAGTGGCGATCTTTGATGCCCAGTGTATGTAATCTGCTGTCTGCTTGTGCTTTATTATCATAGTGGCGAACTTTGATGCCCAGTGGATGTAATATGCCGTAATTTCTTTATTGTATAGTATAGGTTTTTTATTATTCAGGATGCTGCAGTTATTTTACTCTCTATATATCCTGTCTTCCCAGTAAACCGGCTAAACCGTAAAATTACGGTACATAATCGGGTCGTCATGCAATCACGATGTAGGTTGGGCCTGAAATGTGGCGATCAGCTCACGGGGCGGCAGTAGCCTGAAATGAACCCCGACCCATGATTGTGCGAATCAAATCACGGGCTTTTAACAGGCCGAAAAATTGTCTCGGTCCTTGTTTGGCCCAATCAGATATCGGCTGCGAGCAGGCCGATTGCAAACCGGGCCGTAGTTAGGCCCAACTATATGACGGGCTTTTAACAGGCTGAAATTAATATAGGGCCGAAATGTTAAACGGACCCTTAACAGGCCAAAACTAATATCAGGCCGAATTACTAAGTTGGCCTTTAGCAAGTAGGCCCAAAAGCATAGTGTCCAGTTGACGGGCCGAATCGGATATGGGCCATAATTAGGCCCAAAACCTCTTAAAGGGCCGGACCTGATCTGGGCCGTAATTTGGCCCAGAACGTGGTAGGCTTTTAACGGGCCGAATCTCATATGGGCCACTATTAGGCCCGGAGCGTGGCAGGCCATTAATCGACCGGATCAAATATGGGCCGGCATTTGGCCCAAAACATGGTAGCCAGTTAACGGGCCGGCCTACTAGGGTCCTCAAAATCTTGTGGGCCTACAGCTGGGCCGGCCCATTAATGTCGGCGAAATCTCGTGGGCCTTTAGCTGGGCCGGCCCATTGTGATCCGCAAGAATTTTGTGGGCCTTTACCTGGGCCGGCCTATTATGGCACACAAAAATCTTGTGGGCCTTTACCCGGGCCAGCCCATTATAGCCCGCGAAATCCTGTGGGCCTTTAGCTGGGCCAGCTCATTATGGTCCGCAAAATCTCGTGTGCCTTTAGCTGGGCCGGCCCATTATGGTCCGCAAAATCTTGTGGGCCTTTAGTTGGGCCGGCCCACTTAAACTTGTTGGGTCGTGCCACGTGTCGACGTATCATAGGCGCCTTCTGTCCCGACGATGAGCCGACACGTGTTTCCTCTAGCCAATGATGATTTTACACGTGGAAAATCCCCATTGGTCGGGGCTGTTAACGGGTTATCCGATCCAAAACCCGACCCAATAGCTTAACAGCATTCCGTTACGGTGGATGCCAGATGTCGGTCACCCTTGATGAAAGCACTTCTGTGACGCGCGATTTATCATCATGGAAGTGGACACTTCAGTGATGATAATTTTGGTAATGTCATGGAACACTTCTGCGACAGCACAGGTATGACTATCTTGATTCTGTCATAAATTTGCCATGGATGTACATGCATGACAAAAAGAGCGACCTACTGTGACAAACACGTATCATCACGGAAGTGTATTTTTTTGTAGTGATCCCGGATGGCCCTGAGCTCTTGACAATCATTGGTGTTGTGGTTGCGCACATTGTGGAAGGCGCAGAACGCACGGCTGCGCTTAGATGACTCGGGAAGGTCTCGGCCGCAATTTGTGTCTGGCTTTTCCGCGAGTATGGCCACCCCTTTGCGCTTCACGTCCTTGACCTTGGCCTTCTTCTCCTCTGGATACGCAGCAGGGAGCTCGAGGAGGGAGAGATGCCCCTCCTGAGATCTTGCACACTGGGTTGCTATGTTGAACAGCTCCAAAGTCATGCACAGCTCCTCATGGATGGCGAGCTCCTCCTTCATCTTGATGTCACAGACGCCATCGGAAAACGTTGAGATGATGGCCTCATCCGTCACCTTGGGAATCTTGAGATGCACTCTGTTGAAGTGGTGCAGGTCATCCACGGCCGGGGGGCGGTCGTGAGTGCCCTGGAAGTTGGTGACGAAGCGGTCGCGCATCTCATCCCATGAGGAGATCGAGCCCGGGGGCAGGTTCAGGAGCCATGAGCGGGCGCCGTCCTTGAGAGCCATGGGGAACCAGTTTGCCATGACCTTTTCATCGCCGTTGGCCGCCTCGATGCTCATCTCGTAGAGTTGCAAGAACTCCGCAGGGTTGGGCGTACCGTCGTAGCAAGGAGGCAGATCCGTCTTGAACTTGCCCGGCAAGACGACGCTACGCAACTCAGGAGTGAAGGCGTGGCAGCCTGCCATGGCCATCGGAGCCCGTCATGGAGGCAGAGCACGATCTTGGTATCCCTGTGCTGCCACGGGAAGTGGCGCATGTCCCTGCCGCGGCAAGCAATCCTGACACGGTGGTCCTGGGAGTGGTGGAGCGTTTTCTTGCGGCCGAGGAACCTGTTGGCAGCTTCCTTCTTCGTGCGCGGGCACACGGCGTGGTGGATCACGCCGCGGGACCGCACATATTGGGGAGAGGACGCCGTCTTGACGCGGAGGCACGCCATGATTAGCGCGTCTCGGCATGAGGGCGCCTCCTTGATGCAGAGGGTGCGGAGGCACTCCATGAGCCACGTCGCCCGCAGCCGGGGCCGGGCGAGGCAGCGAGAGGGATGGTGCAGGGGAGCCCCCCACGGCGCTGACGAGCTCGGCGATGTGGTCCAATCAGTCCTCATAGAGGTCGTCGACCGAGCAGTAACACAGGAGCTCGCGTGCCATGAGCAGCGTGGCCTGCGTGTCCTTGGGTGCGCCGCGAGCGTGAGATGATGAGCCGGTCGGAGTCAGCGACGGGGTGGTGGTGTGGCCGTCTCGCCGCACGGAGCGATGCAGTGAGGAAGCTTGTTGCTCATTTGCCACCGGGCCGGTAGCAGAGCTGTCGGCGGGTGACAGAGAACGACGGGGAGGCCCGCCGATAGGGGCTGTCTGAGCGACACGGGTGGCGAGAGTGGCCCGGCGCTCAGCGCGGGCCCGGCGAGCATCAGCCATGAACTTGGTGGAGTGGCGAAGCACAGATTAACAAAGGGGAAAGCTTCAGTGCACCCCTACCTAGCGCACCAAATGTCGGATTTCGGTTCCGGCAAAACCCTTGAGGTTCGAACACTAGGGTGCGCATGAAGATCTCTCCCCCCTCTAGCTCACACACATCATGATCTCATAACCTAGCTCGACGAACCCAAAGAACAAGAGGACACAAGATTTATACTGGTTCGGGCCACCGTTGAGGTGTAATACCCTACTCCAGTCTGGTGTGGTGGATTGCCTCTAGGGCTGAGGATGAACAGTTACAAGGGAAGAACAGCCTCCTGAGGAGAGGTTCTCTTGTGCTTGGTGAACTTGTGTGAGGCTATGGATGGAAAGGCTCTGATCCAATGTTCCCTGCCTGTACGGTGGTGGCTAGTCCTATTTATAGAGCCCTGGTCCTCTCCCCAAATATTGAGCGGGAAGGGATCCCACAATGGCCAAATTAAGTTATCCTGACTAAAGGTGGTCTTCGCCTGCCAAAGGCTCTGGTGGTGATGCCGTCTTGGGCTCCATGTTGACCTCCATCCTGCTGTCCTGCTGGTATTGGTGTTGTTGCATCGATATGGAAACATTTGCCTGATGCCTCGGGACTCCTCGCCTGCGCTTGCCTCTTTAGCACCAAAGAGGAAACGAGGACACTGCGCGCGCTGGCGCACGCCTGGCTCCAGTCGGTTGACAAGTTTACCCACCTCTTGGTGGCGGTTGACAAGTTTACCAAGTAGGTTGAGGCAGAGCTGGTCAGCAAGTGTGATGTGGCAATGACGGTTCAATTCATTAAGAAGGTGATCTTCCGTTTTGTCTACCCTCACAGTATCATAACTGATAATGGCACTAATCTGTCTAAGGGTGCTGTGAAAGAGTTCTGTCAATTACGGCATATTCTTCTTGATGTCTTATCAGTGGCTCACCCCCAGTCCACTGGTCAAGCTGAAAGGGCCAATCAAGAAATCTTGAGATGGATAAAACCCGGCTTATGGTCCCTTTGTAGAGGACGCCAGGTTGTTATGTTGAGGAATTACCCTCAGTGCTTTGGAGTATCAATACTGCCCCAAACAAATCAACAAGTCACACGCCCTTCTTCATGGTCTACGGGGCAGAGGCGGTTCTTCCAAGCGATATCCGTCATGACTCGCCCTGGGTGGTTGAGGGAGTCCTGGTTTAGGGGGTCCTCAGGCGTCCGGGCTATGTAACATGGGTCGGACTAATGGGCTGCGAAGATACAAGATACAAGGCTTTCCCCCGTGTCCAGATGGGACTCTCGTTGGCGTGGAAGGCAAGCTTGGTGTGCGGATATGAAGATTCCTTTCTCTATAAACCGACTCTGTACAACCCTAGCCCCCTCCAGTGTCTATATAAACCGGAGGGTTTAGTCCGTAGAGGCAATCATAATCATACAGGCTAGACATCTAGGGTTTAGCCATTACCATCTCGTGATAGATCAACTCATGTAACCCCTATACTCATCAAAGTCAATCAAGCAGGACATAGGGTTTTACCTCCATCAAGAGGGCCCGAACCTGGGTAAACACTGTGTCCCTGTCTCCTGTTACCTTCGATCCTTAGACGCACAGTTCGGGACCCCCTACCTGAGATCTGCCGGTTCTGACACTGATAGTGGCGGCATATGTTGAAGCAGACAATGAAAAGGCACGTCACGATGCTCTTGATATGTTGGATGAGTAGCATGACCTTGCGGCGGCTCGTTCGGTGATGTACCAGCAAGATCTGCGTCGCTATCATAGCTGCCGGGTTAAACCCCGGACCTTTCAAGAAGGTGACTTGGTGCTCCGGCTCATCCAAGATCAAACAGATATGCACAAGTTATCCCCACCTTGGGAAGGACCTTTTTTGGTTAGCAAGAACCTGAATAACAGGTCATATTATCTCATTTATATTCGAGATCACTAGGATTCACGCACATCGGAGGAGGAGACCTATTGGCTTTGGAACATTGCTCATCTTCGGCCCTATTACACCTGAGCCACCGGCTCGTGTTTTGTACATAATTTCTTCGGTGTACATATTATAATCACTATAATAAAGCCGGCATCCCTGATAATTCAGGGCCTCTATCGTTTCAAATTCTAAAAGTGTGTGAGACTTTATTATTTGTTCATAAGGTCAATTGGGGGCTTCCTGCTCAATGAGCATAGCCATACTTACCCTCTTGATCAGGCTTACATGCCTTTTTGCGGGTCACTTGGGGGCTTCCTGCTCAATGAGCATAGCCAGCCTTACCCTCTTGATCAGGCTTACATGCCTTTTCACAGGTCACTTGGGGGCTTGCTGCTCAAAGAGCATAGCTATACTTACCCTCTTGATCGGCTTACATGCCAGGTGTAAACACCAGATTTTGGGTTAACCGGCCTGTATGTTTTTGCTACTCCGCCCAGGTAATCCTGGAATGACCCACCGTGTTCTTAACAGCCAATCTTTTAAATAAGACCCTGAACTAGTTAAAGATGGTTTGTCATGTGAGGGCCAGCTTACCAGTGTGCTGGAAAATAACTCAGAGGTTGTGCGGCCCATGAAAGCACTTGAAGTTTTAGGCTTGGCGGCCTATGAAAGCCTCATTTTTTCTGGTTTTCTACTTTTTCTGACAATTTTGGATTCATATTCTTTTTCCATGTAGCCTTGATTTTATGGCTTATACTTGAGTGTATTGGGTCAATAACCCGCCCTCATAAGCAGACTTTAAGTCGCCAGGATAATTCACCTTGAATAAATTCAAGTCATGATTATGGGTTAATACCCATGCTGGATTACAATCATTACAACGTCATTATGATATCAGTCTATAGGTATGAATTTTCATATTTGAATACATATTTAGGGTTTTTCTAACTAGTCCTACCTTTAACATTAAGTCAATGGCATATTACCTATTTAAACTAGCCTTTAGTCTTTTCCTATCAAAGACTATTATTTTAAGATTTTTTCAAAAGATATTTGTGACCCGCCCTGGCGTTAACCACCAGGGTGTATGTTTTTCTTGTGTATAGGAAGTATGATGCTTGATTCGATGCACATAACTGATAATGTTATACACACAAGTGGTGGGTGATATAAAACAAGCACGGTAGTTTAAACATTCAAAGGATAATACATGCATGATAGCATGGCAGATCGTTGTTTCAACTGGCCTATTAGAAGGCTTTCCAAAGCCCAAATGATTAAGTGTTTTTCAAAGAGAAGCACTACGCTGCGGTCTGAGAGCCTCCCCTTAGGTCAGTTGTTTTGGTCCTAACGAGTGGAAGCCTCCGGATTATCCTGCGCAGTTTATTCTTCTTCCTCCATCGTCTAGAAGTCAGGTGATGTCCAATCGATGCCAGTTAAAGCTTGGAACACAACCTCATCATCTATAAGAGTGGACAGATCGACATCAGGAGCGAAAGTATACTTACGTATTGGCGGAATGAGATCCACAATATCATAAGCCGGCGCATTCACTTTTGAGTTTTCCATCGTATACGCCGCCTGATATTTGGATGGATCAGTCTGTTCGGCCAATTTGCTCGCCAAAGGTCGCATCTCCTTCACGCACTTGGTAAAATCTGCTTCTTCAAAAGGCGATCCATCCTCTTTAAAACTGGGACAACCGGTGGCCATTTCCACCGGGTCTAGCTCCGCTTGCCATGCTTTGGCCCGGCTCAAAGCAGTTATAGCACCAGCTCGGGCGGATGATCGCTTAGTTTCTTCAATCCTCTAGGGCATGACAGATAGTTTGTCTAATACTTCCCTGATGTGGTGGCTATTTTTTGTGTGGAATGGCCGTTATGGTTCGTTGAGCGCATGTGTATAGTTTTCCACCAAGTCTAATACTTCACCAGCATGTGTTGTCCAAGGTTAGAGCTTCTAGGGCCTGTTTATGCAAACATATGCTAATTCACAATGCAAGTCAAAGTAAATTACCGGTGCAAGGTTTGCGGTGCAATGTTACTTACCAAAGATAGCGGCTATCATCTGGTTTACATGTCGCTTTAAGCCGGATAACTCTTCTGTCACTAGCTTAAGAGCGGCTTCAGCATCCTTAGCTCTTTTCAATAGAGCCGCTTTCTCGGTCTCCCAACCAGCTCTCTTCGTGTTGAAATTCGTCTTCAATGTTTCAGCAACTTCCAAGGCGGTCTTCAGTTCTGATTTGGCCTTCGAATTTTCTGATTGTTGTAATTTAATATTCTGCCGAGATCAACCACCTGAGACCCCTTCATGTTTAATTCAGCCTGCAAAGAGATAATCAAGTAGTACTTAGAAATTATGATCATTCTATTTAAGTCCCAAGCACATTACAAGTAATCTACTTGGCACTTGGGGGATAATGTAGGTCATTCTTTCAAATAAGTACTTAATGACCTGGTTCAAATTTGCCAATTTAAGCCGGTTCATGGGGGGCTGCATATTTGGAATTATTGCAACACCGTTCAGTCCCAGCTTAATTCTTCAACTTAAGCCGGCCCTTGGGGACTACTCATTTGGATCTAATGGATGTATGCTAATTTTGAAGGATTGTAAGAAGGATATCATTTAAAGTCTACAACATTTTCAAATTCTTTTCATATCCTCTAGACTTGGGGGCTGACATTGATACATATAAGAAGGGTTTTTGGTTGCTTACCTCGAAGCACTCCTTCATCAGATTCACCAGGCCGGCTTCCATCTCACGGCTGGTATGAAGGTGGTTCAGCTAGCCAACATGGATTTCAATGGCATTGAAGTTGGCATAGCTTTCCAAGTCCAGTTTCCATTTGCCTTTGTCAATAGCTAAAAATTCTTCCTTAGCATTGTGCTTGGATAAGACAATAGGGTTGCTTGGCTCCGTAAAGCTAGTCCCAGTGACCACAACGTCTTCAGCCTCTTCTTCAGCAGGCTTGGTGGGACTTGGCGGCTGAGCGCTGGGCGGGTCAACGCCCATTGGATCCACTGTGACGTTCAGAGTCTCTAGTGGTGGGTCATCAGTAGTAGCCTCAGGGGTTTGATGAGAAGCTTTAGACATGGTTTGCTTCTCTGGCTTAGTAACCTTAGGGCCTTCGTTCGGCTTGTTCATCTTCAGCTTCTTGCTGGGCTTGGCTATTCCGCTGAAAGTAAGACACACGAAGATGCTAAAATATCAGTCTGTAAAGTAATAAAAACAAAGAGGTTAAATGTTCTCGCCCAGGAGCAACTTTGAAGAGAGGGATCTGAGTACCAGTAGAGTCGCTGGAGGAAGAATGAGAGGTTCCCTGATAATTTGTGTCAGAAGGAGTAAGCGGTTGACAGATAAGACCCGCTTTAGCAAAAGAGAAGTTTCAGTTCTGAGGCACCTCTGCTCGGCGTTTGCGAGGGACCAGCGTATTGGGAAAGCCAACATGAAGCTCTCCCCCTCTGCTGTTCCGGGTTGTACGTCGAGGTTCATGCTGTTGTTTCTTCAAAAATTTTGGATCCAAGTAAGCTAAAGGGTGAGAAAACCTTACTTTCTGGGTCACGTGCCGAACTTTCTGTCTTGGCAAAGGCTGAGTCGGAGGAAATAATTGTTACCTCCGCAGCATTTGCCTGGCTACTCTCTGCGTCATCCTGATAGAGGTCAGCGTCAATAAGATGTACAAAAAAGGAGGCAAGGGAGTCAATTTCTACCTCCGACTCCTCATCATTCAGTGCAAATAGTTCTGTGGTATTTGTCTTCTTCTTGGCGGGTCTCTTGGAAGCTTTGGTTTTATCTCTGGCCTTTTTGGCCGGCTTTTCTTACAGTTTCTTGCTCCAGAAGGACGAGTCAGCCTGAAAAAGAAGCAAGTAAAGATAAGGAATGGGCAGTTCAGTATAAGTAATGGTTAAAGGAAAAATTGGTTTAAGGCACTTACATCTAGAGTCGGGTTAAGAGCGCAGAATGGGTTCAGCCCCGTTTTGCTGCAGGTCTCTAAATTCTCATTGAGCAGTGTCTTAGTCATGTCATTAATTTCCTTGTCTTCTAGACGTGTTTGACAATAACGCTGTGGATGTTTGACATCACAAGTGTACTCACACATTAAGCCGGACCAACGGCTCAAAGGTATGATCCTGCAGGCGACACAACATTGAACCAAGTCAACTCCGGTCAGTCCATTGGCCAGCAAGGCCCTTACCTTTGAAAAGGTAGGCATATACTTTGCACGTTCAGTAGTGGTGAGCCAGTCTGGAAGTGGATGTTTTGGGCTAAGCCGGCAGTCGTGAAAACCCGGCAAAGGATTTTTCATCTGATGGAGATGTGTCTTGGCAATAGAACCAAGTCTGATTCCAGTCCTTCGGGTGACTGGGAAGTGCTGCTGCGGGGAAAATAGCATCTCTTCTTCTCTGAATTGAAATGCCACCAAGTTCTAAGCAAGCTCCATCTATGAACTCGGTCTGGCGGTTCAAATAATAGTACTCTCGAAAAACATCAACATTGGGCGCTTATTGAAGGTAAACTTCACAAAATACTAGAAAGTTGCAGATGTTGGAGATGGAGTTGGGTCCAATGTCTTGAGGGTGAAGCTTGAAAAAGTGCAATATATCGCGAAAGAATTTTGATCCGAGCGGTGAGAAGCCAAGGTTCATATGATCAACAAAAATAACAACTTCGCCTTCCTTTGGCTGAGGTCTAACCTCTGTTCTTGGGGCTCACCAGTGAATAACATCTTTGGTAGATAGGAAGCCCACTTGAACATATTTTGTAAGCGTCTGCTCAGTGACAATGGAGGCAATCCAATCACATGAGGTAACAGTTTTAGTCATCTTTAACAATGAACGCCTGAGAAATATAGTACGGTGGATCAATGTTGTGAGGAAGAACCGCCCAATGTTTTCAAAGTTCATGTTTAAGTCGGCCATTTTGACTATCGATACTCAATTGGTAAGCCAACTAAGGTTCTGGCGGGTTATAGAAGATTGATGGTTAAGCCGCCTGACAAGTGAATGGCGGGTTAGATAACTATCAAGACAATTGAAATTTTGTAAGTGTGAGAGAAACAGGTTCCACAATTTGCGGTTATATTTATGGATCTACAACAGTTAAAAAAGAGTAATTTCTAACCCTAAATATGACGGTGGAGACACATACGAGCTGGGGTTTGAATCTCAGAAAGACATAATGCATTTGTGATTGGAAACGGATGCTAAAACTCCTACCGTGCAAATCTCATATTACTTTTCGGATCAAACTAAGTGATTGGAAGCGAAGCTACGACGAACACCGATGAACCAAGGAAAACCTAATGCGGATTGAGAATAAGTGGAGATAAGTACTTGTTGATGCCGATGAATAGCGGAAGGGCGCCGCGATCTCTGGTTACAGTCAAGTTGATGCAACGGCCTGGGTCAAAGTTGTTGAAGAAGGTCGATGGCAGCATCGGAGTTCGTCCTGCAGCGGTCGGCGCGAGGACGACGGAGAAGAAGAGGCAGAGGCAGGGGTAAAATGAAAAAATCCCCCTGTCTCTATTTATAAGGGAGTGATAAGATGGCACACGTAGGAATTGAGGAGGCAAAATTACTATACTAACAATGCAGGCACCTCGATTTTTGGGAGGCCCATTTAGATAAAGATCCGTTGAGATATCCTGGGCCTTTGTCACGCCCTGATTTTTGGCCCTTTCTTTTTCTTTTAATTTTCTGAGATTTTTGCTTGAGTTTTCCTTTTTCGTGGCTATGAGGTCTGGAAACGAGAGAAGATGACCTCTTCTTCCTTTCCAGAGTGGCTTGTCATCCTCAAATCCTTCCCAAGACGCTGTCATTTTCATCTTGTACCAACCCCAATATTCTTTTCCTTGGGATTATTTCCTTTTTCTGCTAAAGGAATAACCCTGTCTGCCCTAGGTTGTGAAGCAACCTATATTTCCATCACTCCTAAAATTCCCAAATAATTCTAAAAAATATTTTGGGTCATATCTTCCTTTGGTATGGCAAAACTTTTCATTTCCATGTTAAAAAATAATCCTCAAATAATTCTTTTCCTATTCTGTCCTGAATGGCAGTTTGTGAAGCAAGTGCCATTTAAGTTTTCCCAATTGACCCCAAACTTTTGGAAACCTTTTCATGTCCAAATCATTGCCTCACTCCAAAATTAAACTTCATTTGCCTAGTAAATATTCCTAAGCAATTTACAAAGTTTCTGTCAGGTAGAAGCCATTGTGAAGGAAGTACTAGCTAGGTTAATTAAAATGAGTTGCATTTTGCACACTCCTTCATGTGCTCATATAATCCCACTCCTCCAATTTTAACCTCCATAATATCATTCATGTTAGCACACCTTCAAATCTTTGTTTCTGTCCAAATTTTCAGTTTGTGAAGCAAGTATATTTTATCTTGCTCCATTATGGCTGAAATTTTTTCCAGGATCTTCTGCTACCCATATAACCTATCTCGACAAAATTTGGGCTCATTTCATGTAGCCATTTTCCCTCATGAGTTTCCCCAAGTTTCTGCCCAAAATGAAGCATTGTGAAGCAAGTACCATTTTGGTGTATCCATTTGGTATGAAACTTTTACAGTGACTTCATATTCTTATATAACCCATCTATTACAAATTTAAGCTCAATCCAAGCTAGTATGTGAGTGCTACTTCAAAGTTTGCTATTCTGGTCAGTATGGCACTTTGCACTACAAGTACTAGCTAAACACCTTTGTATGAGCTGAAACCCTGCCATCTTAATTACCTTAGTGAGTGATAAACCCATTCAAATATCAGTATAATCCACACGACCAATCCTCTGCAGGTGGCATCAAACACCTTGTTGTTCAGCTGGTTTGGAGCTAAACCAAAATGTCTTCTTTGCCCCTGCCCTTCATTTTCCTTCCTTGGAACTCAGGGTAGAATTGTATATCTCCCAAACATTGTTTTATAGTCTAGAGCACGGGCCTTGGTTGTATGCACACGGTGATCACGGAGCAGACGTGCGCGCGTTCTGGAGTGTTCCCGCCCCTGCTCTAGTCCGTTCCCTCCTCGTCTCGACGTCCCTCCATGTCCTGGAGCTAGCCCATGAGCCCCTGCACCGCTCTACATCGCTGCCCCATCCTGTTTCGCCATAGTTTGGTCGCCGTCAAGCCCGCCCGTGTTGCATAGCTCTCTGCTCCCCCATTTGTCCGGTCGGCCGGAGCTTCTCGAGCGCTCCCGAGCTCTCCCTCGGCTATATATAGCCCCTCCATGGTTTTCCATAGCTCGTCCACCCCTCCCCCTCTCATCTAACTCCCCGGAGTAGCTCCCCACCAACGCGGATCGCCATGGCCGCCTCGGTCTCCGCTTTCTTCCGGCGAGCCCGAGCCACCTCTCCCCTCCTTTCCTCCACCTTTAGCTTCCCCACTCGCCGGAGATCCCCTCTACCACCTCAAGCTCTCGCCGGAGCCGCCGTGGCCGTGCCTCCCCAAGTTCGGCCGGCGCCCCCTGCTCCCTGCCTTCGCATGGCGCCGTCACTCAGGCCCTCCCCGACGCCCGTTCTCCCTCTGGACGGGCGCGTCGCAGCTCCCCGAGGCCGCTGGTGCCTTCACCTCCACCGAAGACTACCGGAGGCAGCATGCCCAACCCTAGCCGCGCCCTTCCCCTCCTCCTCGGGTGTCTGAGCTAACGCCGCTACGGCCTTTCCTCGGCGCGCGTGAGGCCCTGGTTGGATGCGGCACTCCCTCCCGCACCCACTAGTGCCGTTAGTTCGGCCAGAGACGGCCTCAGTCGCCGGGACACGCTGGAGTACGCCCGGCCACGACCTCCTCTGTTCTCGCCATCGGGAGGAAGCAGAAGCAGACGTGAGAGAGAAAGAAGATAAGGCGGGGCCCCGCATGTCAGTGGGCCAGCCGGCCCGCTGACATGGATAAGTGGATGCGCACTTCAGAAAATACATCTTCATTGGTCCAAAGCATATTCTAGAGCTCTTCAGGTGTAAGTGCGCTTTCCTTGATCCGAAAACGTATTATGTTCCTATGTGCTTTATCTCAAAACCTCCAAGGGCCTGTCTGTGAATATTTGTTTTATAGATTGGTCCCTGGACATCCAACGTCCGTATCTTTTCAACCACAACTCCAAATAAGGTGATTACAAAGCCCACTTCTTCATCTCATCGAGCCCTGCCCCTAATCAGCCCCCTTCGAGAGAGAAACCTTTTCGGCGATTCGTTCCACGATCATTCCGCACTTCTCCCCGATGTATTCTTCATCCCCAGGCAAGCCACGACAACCACTTGCATGATAGTCATGCAGTAGCCATGGTTTTCTACTTGAACATTTAAAAAGTGCTTGTTTGTCTGCAACTGTTATCGTTGTTTCGGTACTGCTTATAGTTTCATCTTCATGCTATGTTCGTATGCACCTGGTTATCATGTACTCTTGCTAGTATTACTTTCGTATGGCATACTTGGTAGTAGTAAATGTTGGTGTTGGTCATGTTCTTTGGTGCATGACCATCGTCTGCTACTGAGTACCGTTGATATGCATGGCCCTTTGCATCTAGCTAGTTATATGCTTACTTGGTAGTATTCTTGATATGTTCTTGCTTAGTATTTATTGTTGATGCTAGGGGTCATGTTATGCTATGAGTAGTGTTATACTTGTGATGTTCATGCTAGTCAGTATGCCATGCTCATTCGGAGAATCTTCTCTTCTCTTGTAGGGAGCCGTACACTCATTGGAATAGTGTCCGGGTCTTCCACAATTGTAGCAGTTTCGCTCTCGACTAGAAGATCTTTTGTCATTGTAGGACCTTGACTTGAAGCTTCTATCTTTGCTTCTACTCTTGTAGAACTTGTTGAAGTTCTTCACCATTAAGCTCAATTCTTCATTGAAGTCTTGTTTCTCACTTGATGATGTAGGGGCTTCACATGAGGCTTTATAGGCACCACTTGATTTGTTGTGAAGTTCCTCTTTATCCTTAAGTGACATATCATAAGCAACAATTCTTCCAATCACCTCCGTTGGCTTGAGATCTTTGTAATTGGGCATCATTTGGATCAATGTGCACACGGTATCATATTTTCCATCCAAGGCTCTTAGAATCTTCTTGATGATGAATCTATCGGTCATCTCATCACTTCCTAAGCCGGCAATCTCATTTGTGATGAGAGCAAGCCTAGAGTACATTTCGGCGACACCTTCACCATCCTTCATCTTGAACTTGTCAAGTTGGCTTTGAAGCACATCCAACTTGGATTCCTTGACGGAGTCGGTACCTTCGTGCAAATCAATCAAAGTGTCCCAAATTTCCTTTGCATTCTCAAGGCGGCTGATTTTGTTGAATTCTTCGGGGCATAATCCGTTGAAGAGAATATCACAAGCTTGAGCATTGTATTGCAACATCTTCAACTCATCCACGGTAGCTTCACGGTTTGGTTCTCTCCCATCAAAGAAGTCACCTTGCAAACCAACACACACAATAGCCCAAACGGCGGGGTTATGTCCAAGAATATGCATTTTCATTTTATGCTTCCAACTAGCAAAATTAGTACCATCAAAGTAAGGACCTCTACGGTGATAATTTCCCTCGCTAGATGCCATACTCTCCTAGGTTGTGAAACCAAGGCTATGACCACCAAAAGCTATGGAGATCAAGCAAATGGAGACCAAAGCTCTGATACCACTTGTAGGATCGAAAGTATGTCTAGAGGGGGGGGTGATTAGACTACTTGACCAAATAAAAACTTAACCTTTTCCCAATTTTAGTTCTTGGCAGATTTTAGCTAATTTAGGACAAGTCAAGCAATCATCACATAATTCAAGCAAGCATGCAAAGAGTATATAGGCAGCGGAAAGTAAAGCATGCAACTTGCAAGAATGTAAAGGGAAGGGTTTGGAGAATTCAAACGCTATTGGAGACACGGATGTTTTTCCCGTGGTTCGGATAGGTGGTGCTATCCTACATCCACGTTGATGGAGACTTCAACCCATGAAGGGTAACGGTTGCGTGAGTCCACACAGGGCTCCACCCAAGGGTAACGGTTGCGCGAGTCCACACAGGGCTCCACCCATGAAGGGTCCACGAAGAAGCAACCACCCACAAAGGGTCCACGAAGAAGCAACCTTGTCTATCTCACCATGGCCATCGCCCACACAGGACTTGCCTCACTAGCGGTAGATCTTCACGAAGTAGGCGATCTCCTTGCCCTTACAAACTCCTTGGTTCAACTCCACAATCTTGTCGGAGGCTCCCAAGTGACACCTAGCCAATCTAGGAGACACCACTCTCCAAGAAGTAACAAAAATGGTGTGTAGGTAATGAACTCCTTGCTCTTGTGCTTCAAATGATAGTCTCCCCAACACTCAACTCTCTCTCATAGGATTTGGATTTGGTGGAAAGAGATTTGAGTGGAAAGCAACTTGGGAAGGCTAGAGATCAAGATTCATATGGTAGGAATGGAATGTCTTGGTCTCAACACATGAGTAGGTGGTTCTCTCTCAGAACATATGAGTTGGAATGGTATGTGTGTTCTGATGGCTCTCTCCTCGAATGAGAAGAAGGTGGAGGGGTATATATAGCCTCCAACACAAAATCCAACCGTTACACAGTTTTCCAATCTCGGTCGGACCGAAAATGTAAACCTAGTGACCGTTAGTGATTTTCGGTGGGACTGACATGCAACTCGGTAGGACCGATATGGTTAGGGTTTGGGCATAACGTAATCTCGGTGAGACCGATTACACAAACTTTGTGAGACCGAATTTGGTAATTAGCTAACCAGAGAGTTGGTCAGGCAAACTCGGTGGGACCGATTTGCTCTTTCGGTGAGACCGAGTGGAACTCGGTGAGACCGAAAAGTTACAAAGGGGAAACACTGAGTTTACATTGCAATCTCGGTGGGACCGATTCGCTCTTTCGGTGGGACCGAAAAGTTACGAAAGGGAAACAGAGAGTTTGCACCCCATCTCGTTGAGACCGAGATCCCTATCGGTAGGACCGAATTGCTAGGGTTTGGCAGTGGCTAATGACAAGTGAAACTCGGTGGCGCTGGATAGGAAGAATCGGTAGGACCGAGTTTGGCTTAGGTTTTAGGTCATATGTGGATATGGGAAAGTAGTTGAGGGTTTTGGAGCATATCACTAAGCACATGAAGCAAGAGGCTCATTAAGCAACACCTCATCCCTCCTTGATAGTATTGGCTTTTCCTAAAGACTCAATGTGATCTTGGATCACTAAAATATAAAATGAGGAGTCTTGAGCTTTCAAGCTTGAGCCAATCCTTTGTCCTTAGCCTTTTGAGGGTTCCACTTTCACATCCATGCCATGCCAATCATTTAGCTTTCCTGAAATAATCATCTTGGAATAGTATTAGCTCAATGAGCTATATGTTGTTATGAATTACCAAAACCACCTAGGGATAGTTGCACTTTCAATCTCCCCCTTTTTGGTAATTGATGACAACATATAGATCAAAGCTTCGACAAATGATAATAAGCAAGAAATATATCGTCGCTTTGAGAAGTATGTGATAAGTAAGAGCTCCCCATAAATTTGTGCATATTTAAAATTTGCTTTGGACTACAAATGCACAAAGAGTTAGAGTCATGGGTTACTCTTCCATGTCACATACATCTTGGTGGAGCGCTCAAAATGATAAGAATGAAATACATGCACTCATCACCAAGAATAATGAATGATCACATAAGATAGATAATGAATAGCATTAAGCAAGCATTAAGTGTAGCTTATGATCAAACACATGATCATCAATGTCTCACAAATAATGATGTAGTATCTCAAGCACTCAAAAGCAAACAAGTTCGAAAAACCACCAAATAAAGCAAGAGAGAAAAGCAACACACACTCTCTCTCTCGAAGCCTATGATCTATACATCTTCTCCCCCTTTGGCAACAAGTTACCAAAAAGTTCCTAGAAAATGCATAGCACTAGATCGACGCTCAGGCTTGATCTTCAGGTGGTGGTGGAGTCAGGATCACTCCAAGGACGAAGGCTTCAGTAGATGCTAAAGTAGTTGCTGGAGTTGGAGTTGAAGTAGATGCTGGAGCTGGTGGAACTGAGGCTGTAGCTGGTGCTGAAGTGGTGGCTCTGGTGTCAGCAACTGGCACGGCAGATGACCTCGGGCCTTGTGGCACTCTGGCAAAGTTATTAGTGGTAGTCCTGCATCTCCACTCCTGCATGTCCTCCTGGAGCTGCTCCACTGCAGACTGAACTTCCGTTACCTTGACATCCAGGTCATAGAACTTTTGTTCCATGATTCTCTCTAGGCTCTGCTGATTCTGAGTGAGGGTGGCCAGACTTTGCTCAATCCTCAGCGTGGATGCAATCAAGTAACCAAGCTGCTCTTGTTTGGTCTTCAAGAACTATTCAGATGCCTCCTCTTGGGTAGGCATCTTGGCAGCTTTCTCCTTCCTCGCCTTCTCCTTCTTTGCAAATGCTTGGGCGGATGATGGCTCGTTCTCAGTCATGACAACTTCATTGTCCTCGAAATCTGGACGGATGGGCAGGTGTTCCTTGTCCAATAGATATATGCCCGTGCCCATCTTGGAGTTGATGAGCTCCTGAATTTGAGGGGCATATCCGCAGCTCCTCTTCTGATCTGCTGCAGTCCTCTTGATTGTTTCCACTATGAGGCTCATCACCTTGAACTTCTGAGGCACATCAAACACATGTAGCAAGTTGATAGCATGGCCTCTGATCATCTTGTGATCTCCAGACTTGGGCAGTAAGGTGTGCCTTAGTATCCAATTGATCGTCGGTAGTCCTGACAGAAGGTAATGCACAGACCCAAATTTGAAGGTGTCAAGAGCTTCATTGGGAATTTCCTTGTACATATTGGACATGGAGTTATGGTCCATCTTCTTCTTGGCATAGATATCCAAGTCATCATCTTGCTCCTCTGGGGCATTAATGATCTGTGCCCACTCAGCCACTGTGGATTGGTACCTTGTACCCTCAGACATCCATGTGATCCTCCCATCTGGATAAAAGTGTGCCGTGGAGTAGAACTGCATGATAAGCTCCTCGTTCCACTTTGTGAGCTTCTGCCCAATAAGTCAGCTACTCCACAAGCAGGAAAGCTGTCATATACTCCTGGGTAGTGTTCCTCCTTCTCCCTCATGTATGTCCAATCAACCCAACGCATGTCACAGACAATTGGCTTCTTATCTAGCAGCACTGTCTCATAGAAATCCTGCTGCTCCTTGGTGTGAAACCTGTAGTCCACGGCAGTCCTTCTCCTTGAAGCATACGGGTCTGCTTCTCTCCATTTCCTTAGCCCTGAATCTCTCCTGAGCTTCATGTCCTCAGCCACAGGATGAGCATCGTTGTGGTCTGGGATCTTGGGCTTTAGTTTTCTCAGGACATTCTCTTCCTCATCCTCAGCAACAGTCTCAGGCACTGGGGCCTTGTTCTTCTGAGCTGCGGGAATGCTCCTTGTATTTCTCTTAGGCTTTGGCTGGAGGTAGCTTTGGGCTTAGATGCACTAGCCCCTGACCTTATGGCATCACCCATCAGCTTTGGTGCCTTGGGTGCTGGTGCAGCTACCTCTTCTTCCTCTTCTTCTTCCATGATGGAAGCCTTGCCAAGCACTCTAGCCACAGTCTTCTTCACCCTTTCCTTTATTTTCTTGCCCTCAGCTGCAACTGGCTCTTGGGGAGTGGGCTTCTCAGTTGAGGCTCTTTCCTTTGACATGGGCTGCCTGCCTGCTGGCCTTTTGATTTTCAGACCTGGCTTAGTGCCTTGAGCTGGCTCAACTCTCTTGGAAGTGGCCTCTTCCTTTGCCACATAGTCCTCATCTCCGGAATCTGAAGTCCTCTTCTTCCTTTGTCTCGTGGCAGCCTTTGGAAAATTGCTAGGAGTGCTCCTGCTGCCTTCATCAGATGAACTGGAGGGACTAGTGCCCTCACTCATTACCACTTGCTGCTCTGACAGATTCTGGCTATCACTTTGATCAGACATGCTGCAAACTGACTGCTGACCCTGTGAATAGATTATAGAAGAGATAGAGTGGATGAGCATCACAAAATGCAGAGATTTTTGCAAAAGAATGATCCAAAAACTTAGTTTGAGTTTCCCACTGAGATCATCTCGGATCTACCGATTTTCAAACTCAGTGATACCGAAGCAGTTTTGGAACCTAAACTAGTGAACTCGGTAGGACCGAGTCACAGTTCGGTGGCACCGAGACTGCTAGGGTTTCACTGAGTTCAAAAATTGGTCACACCGATAAGTAATTCTCGGTCAGACCGAGTCTCACTTGTGCAATGGCATAAGCCAAATCAGTGGGACCGAGTTTTTCAACTCGGTGGGTCCGAGATGGTTTCGGCAGAAACCTAAACCTAGAATTTTCGAATCAAACCTAATCTACGGGCGTTTTGACTGGATAGAAGTTTCTCAAACGTGGCAAGAATCATGAAGAACACAATGTGCTAGGAATCAGATTGAGGAATAGCACAAAGATCAAGTCCATACCCTAGCTCGGCGGGGACTTGCTACGGTGGCAACGGCGGGGCAGAATTCCCGTTGACGGCGATGGAGACCAGCGACTGGAGGCTGCTGGCAGCGAGAAGACGATCCGGAGACCACAAGGGCAGAGCAGGCTATCGCGCGGGCGAAGGGGTTCGAAGAAATTTCCAAATTTTTGCCCGTGACTATATATAGCCCGACCCTGTCGGTGTGACCGAGTGGAACAACTCGGTGGCACCGAGATTCATAACTGCGTGCAGTTACTGAAACTCGGTGTGACCGAAAGGTTCAAATCAGTTGCACCGAGATCGAAAACCTAGATCAACTTAATGATCTCGGTAGGACCGAAAGTGGAGTATCGGTCAGACCGAGAATCATAAAGAGGTTTTGGAAGTTTAAGTCTATGACGAATCGGGGACTCTGAGCGCTCCTCACACAGAGTGGTTCGAATCTGACTTGATCAAATTTTGTGATGCAGCATGAATAGAGTTTGAGACGAGAAAAGCATAGATAGCTAGAGGAGGTTCTTAGGCATTCTTGTCCATCCACTTGGCAAAAGAAGATAAAACCAAAAAATCAAAACAACAAGTGGATGTCCTCGAATGAGTAAAATATGCACCCATCATGCTCACACAATAAGATGGCAAATGAAATATGTGGCAAGGCATGCACAACCAATTCTAGCATCTATCAAGCAATTTGCGATGACTAGGTCATCTATATATGAGTATATTGACTTAGGAGTCAAGTGAGAACACTTGATCATAGGTCATACTCATCGTTTAAGCTCAAGTGGGGTTACCACTTTTACATAAAGCATTGTTTTGTTCACATCTTTAGAGTTGCTTTAGCTCAAGTCTTAGAGTAAAGCTCCCCCTAGATGTGATATCCCCCCTAAGAGGGATGAACTAACCTTGGGTTTTGTCGATGATGACTCCATGTAGATATTGAAGATGTGGATGCTCAATGTTGATGTAGATCTCTTGGAGCTATCCATTTGAGTGAATTGCACTTCCAATACCTACATGGGTTAGTCCCACAAGGAACAAGCAAGGATATCCATAGACATAGAGTGATGCACACAAAAGATGATGTCCATGAAAACTTTTAGGTTACCTTGTCCCTTGTCTTACCAACACGAGGGTTTGTGACTCCTTGAACTAGTGCAAGTTGTGGAAGTTGATTGCACTTGTTCTTGCCAAAATGATAGGAATGAAGTATGTTGGCGGAGTCACCCTCAAGAACTCTCTAGTTCTTCTTCTTTTGGATCCACATCATCTTGATGGGAATCCTTGGAGTTGTAGTCGTACTTGATGAAGTGGAGCTTGAAGTAGTCTTGGGAATCCACTTGACTAAGGTCTTTGGAGCTTCTTCAAATGCATCAATTTCCTCTTGAAGCTTGTCCTTGCCTTTTTGCTTGTAGTCTTGTGGTGGAAGATCATCTTGAGCTTGTGTCCCCTTGAAAGAAGCATACTTCTCTTGTTGAGGGACAAACTTTGTCTTGGGGTATTGATCTTCTTCCCACTCAACTCCATTGGCATTGAACTTTCGTTCAAAACCAACACCTTGATTCTTCCGGTGCATTCCTTGCTTGCGCACGATTTCCTCGAATTGCTTACTCCCGGCAAGGCTTTTGTACACTCCTTTCTCTATAATTCCCTTCAATAAGCTATTTTCTTGATCAAGTGTAACTTGGCTAAGAGAATCATTAGTGGAATCAAGAGAACTACTAGAAGCAACAATATTGGATTTAGCATGATCATTGTTACTACTAGAGGAAGAATCTTTCTTGTTAGACTTGACTTGAGGCATGTAAGTGGATAAGAGTAAACTTGGCAATGTAAGAAGAACTTTTCTTGCGGAGATCATCATTGATTGCTTTTAAGAACTCATGCTCTTGCTCAAGATTGAGCTTTTCAAAGCGTAATTTCTCATGAGCTCTTAAAAGTTAATTTAGGACAAGTCAAGCAATCATCACATAATTCAAGCAAGCATGCAAAGAGTATATAGGCAGCGGAAAGTAAAGCATGCAACTTGCAAGAATCTAAAGGGAAGGGTTTGGAGAATTCAAACGCTATTGGAGACATGGATGTTTTTCCCGTGGTTCGGATAGGTGGTGCTATCCTACATCCACGTTGACATCAACCCACAAAGGGTAACGGTTGCGCGAGTCCACACAGGGCTCCACCCACGAAGGGTCCACGAAGAAGCAACCACCCACAAAGGGTCCACGAAGAAGCAACCTTGTCTATCCCACCATGGCCATCACCCACACAGGACTTGCCTCACTAGCGGTAGATCTTCACGAAGTAGGCGATCTCCTTGCCCTTACAAACTCCTTGGTTCAACTCCACAATCTTGTCGGAGGCTCCCAAGTGACACCTAGCCAATCTAGGAGACAACCACTCTCCAAGAAGTAACAAATGGTGTGTAGGTAATGAACTCCTTGCTCTTGTGCTTCAAATGATAGTCTCCCCAACACTCAACTCTCTCTCATAGGATTTGGATTTGGTTGAAAGAGGATTTTTAGTGGAAAGCAACTTGGGAAGGCTAGAGATCAAGATTCATATGGTAGGAATGGAATGTCTTGGTCTCAACACATGAGTAGGTGTTTCTCTCTTAGAACATATGAGTTGGAATGGTGTGTGTGTTCTGATGGCTCTCTCGTCGAATGAGAAGAAGGTGGAGGGGTATATATAGCCTCCACACAAAATCCAACCGTTACACAGTTTTCCTATCTCGGTGGGACCGAATCAATAAACTCGGTCGGACCGAAAATGTAAACCTAGTGACCGTTAGTGATTTTCGGTGGGACTGACATGCAACTCGGTAGGACCGATATGGTTAGGGTTTGGGCATAACGTAATCTCGGTGAGACCGATTACACAAACTCGGTGAGACCGAATTTGGTAATTAGCTAACCAGAGAGTTGGTCAGGCAAACTCGGTGGGACCGATTTGCTCTTTCGGTGAGACCGAGTGGAACTCGGTGAGACCGCAAAGTTACAAAGGGGAAATACTGAGTTTACATTGCAATCTCGGTGGGACCGAAAAGTTACGAAAGGGAAACAGAGAGTTTGCACCCCATCTCGGTGAGACCGAGATCCCTATCGGTAGGACCGAATTGCTACGGTTTGGCAGTGGCTAATGACAAGTGAAACTCGGTGGCGACGGATAGGAAGAATCAGTAGGACCGAGTTTGGCTTAGGTTTTAGGTCATATGTGGATATGGGAAAGTAGTTGAGGGTTTTGGAGCATATCACTAAGGACCTGAAGCAAGAGGCTCATTAAGAAACACCTCATCCCTCCTTGATAGTATTGGCTTTTCCTAAAGACTCAATGTGATCTTGGATCACTAAAATATAAAATGAGGAGTCTTGAGCTTTCAAGCTTGAGCCAATCCTTTGTCCTTAGCATTTTGAGGGTTCCACTTTCACATCCATGCCATGCCAATCATTGAGCTTTCCTGAAATAATCATCTTGGAATAGTATTAGCTCAATGAGCTATATGTTGTTATGAATTACCAAAACCACCTAGGGATAGTTGCACTTTCACCATGCTCCAGTTTTTCTCTTAAGTCTGTAATTTGTTTATGTTTTTGCCATGTTCACATGCTTGCAATTGTATTTTCTGATCCCGTTTGGCTCAAGGTCACTAAGGGACTTTTGATAAGTGCTTAGAGTAGCTTCACGCCATGCCTTGCTTTGCCATGTTAAGTTCCAGTAGCATGTAGTTTTCATGCTCTAAATTGTGCTACCTGATCGGAAATTCCAGACTAGTGTTAATTTCACTAAGTCTGAAACCTGTTATCGTTTTGCATTTTTTCCATGCTTCTTTGAAGCTGCTAATGGATGAAGTGGCCATAGCTCAGTGTCATCTTATGTCAAGCATTATGAGTGGATCTCTGCCATGTATTGTGTTGCCATGTTTGAGTGCTGTAGCATAATCATCTTGGTGCATTTAGATGGCTACTTGCTGTTTATCGCAGACCGGTGCCATATTTGTTTCGCTTGCCATTTCCAAACCGTGCATCTGATTCCGGTGATCTTTATATCGATTTCAACCGAAATCACCCCACCTTTCCAGTGGCACTCTTGAATTTACAAGTTGAGGCAAAGTTCTATCATTCCTTTGAAAATCATGCATATGCATCACATACCGCATCCTGCATATCATACCATGTTCATGTGTTGTTTGTTTACTATGTTGTGTACTTCTTTCCGGTGTTTGCTTCTTCGGGTTGGTTCCCATAACGTCACGTTTGTGAGGACCCATTCGACTATGTCCATTTGTCTTCTTCATGGACTCGTTCTTCTTCCTTGCGGGATTTTAGGCAAGATGACCATACCCTCGAAATCACTTCTATCTTTGCTTGCTAGTTGCTCTCTCTTTTGCTATGCCTATGTTGCGATACCTACCACTTGCTTATCATGCCTCCCATATTGTTAAGCCAAGCCTCTAACCCACATTGTCCTAGCAAACCGTTGTTTGGCTATGTTACCGCTTTGCTCAGCCCCTCTTATAGCGTTGTTAGTTGCAGGTGAAGATTGAAGTTTCTTCCTTGTTGGAACATGGAGATGTTGTTCCTTGTTGGAACATGTTTACTTGTTGGGATATCACAATATATCTTATTTAATTAATGCATCTATATACTTGGTAAAGGGTGGAAGGCTCGGCCTTATGCCTGGTGTTTTGTTCCACTCTTGTCGCCCTAGTTTCCGTCATGTCGGTGTTATGTTCCCGGATTTTTGCGTTCCTTACGCGGTTGGGTAATAATGGGAATCCCTTGATAGTTCGCCTTGAATAAAACTCCCCCAGCAATGCCCATCCTTGGTTTTACCATTTGCCTCACCACCACGTACTTTTCCCTTGGGAGTCGCTCTCTCGAGGGTCATCTTTATTTTAACCCCCCCGGGCCAGTGCTCCTCTGAGTGTTGGTCCGACCGAGTAGACTGCGGGGCCACCTCGGGGCAACTTGAGGGTTGGTTTTACTCGTAGGATGTCTCATCTGAGTGTGCCCTGAGAACGAGATATGTGCAGCTCCTATCGGGATTTGTCGGCACATTCGGGCGGTGTTGCTGGACTTGTTTTACCATTGTCGAAATGTCTTGTAACCTGGATGCCGAGTCTGATCAGAATGTCTTGGGAGAAGTAATATCCTTCGTTGACTATGAGAGCTTGTGATGGGCTAAGTTGGGACACCCCTGCACGGATTTGAACTTTTGAAAGCCGTGCCCGCGGTTATGGGCAGATGGGAATTTGTTAATGTCCGATTGTAGATAACTTGAACCTTAATTTAATTAAAATGAATCAACCGCGTGCGTAACCGTGATGGTCTCTTCTCGGCGGGGTTCGGGAAGTGAACACGGTGTTGGAGTTATGCTTGACGTAGGTTGTTCTAGGATCACTTCTTGATCATAGTTGTTCGATCGTGCTTGCCTTCTCTTCTCGCTCTCTTTTGCATATGTTAGCCACCATATATGCTAGTCGCTTGCTGCAGCTCCACCTCCTACCTTTACCTTACCAATAAGCTTAAATAGTCTTGATCGCGAGGGTGTGAGATTACTGAGTCCCCGTGACTCACAGATACTTCCAAAACCAGTTTGCAGGTGCCGATGTTCCCGAGTGGGTGACGCAACCCAGATCAAGGAGGAGCTCGATGAAGATCTTGTCCTTTGTCTTGTTTCATTCTAGTTGATCAGTAGAGGAGCCCAGTCGGGTCGATCGGGGATCTGTGTAGCTTTTGGGGTAGTCTTCTTTTATTTTGGTTCCATAGTCGGACCTTGATTGTATTTGGATGATGTAATGCTTTATTTATGTATTTGTGTGAAGTGGCGATTGTAAGCCAACTATGTATCTTTTCCCTTATGGTATTACATGGGTTGTTTGCGAAGATTACCTCACTTGCGACATTGCTTTCAATGCAGTTATGCCTCTAAGTCATGCTTCGACACGTGGGAGATATAGCCGCATCGAGGGCGTTACACTTTTCTCGCCCATCCGTTTCATATTTCCGCAGTTAAGTATTCAGTCTAGCAATTTCTATGCAGGAACTGCGCCAGGCTGTAAGGGAGATAAACAACCACCCTCCACAACCCGAGGACCATGGACGGTCCCTCGACCCGGCCTCCCAAGAGGATCCGGACATATCTGTGGAGCTGATTGATGGGGTGTTTTACCAATCGAGCAATGACAATGCTTTGGTGGCCATTACGGCCGATTACCCTGGGCTAGTTCCAGCCTCACAGGTGACTAAGATCGAAGTCCCAGTACTTCAAAACGGGATCCGTCCTTCTGTGTTTTTGATCGTCGTATAACAACCATGTTTTGCAGGGGAGGTCCTCGAGGCAGAAGGACGAGCCTGCGGCGACTGGCCAACAAGGGGCCGCGAGGCTAGGCAGGCTGAAAAGACCCGCAGTCCAGATTGAGACACCGACGCAGCGGTACGGCGCACCATCTTTATTGCAAGACATTATTCTCAGAGGCATATTAACACCCATGCCTTCTTTTCAGGAAAAAGAGCGCTCGCCGGAGAAGCTACCAAATCGCGCATCCACAAGCCAGGCTCCAAGGCCGGGTTCAGAGGCGGGAATGAATACAAGGCGTGCGCCGGGTGCTCCTCCGACAGAGGACGCAGATAAACTGTCCGCCACCCATTTCAAGGTGGAAAGTGCCATGAACCATAGGCGTCGCCGGACTGTTCTTCGTGACGCTCGTTTCTCCCAAGAGGCATTGGATGCCTTCAACTCAGGAGACGCGCACCTCCGTGCCGCTCAAAATGGTCTAGCCAGAGCCACGGAGCAGTATGTAAAAGACATACGGGTGAGAAAATTTGATGATTATATATATATCAATAGCCCCTGAGACTTGAAACAGTTAAGATAACTGATTTAAGGATCATTTGTTATGCAGGTTCTTACAGAAAAGAATACTCAACTGTCCCAGGAGCTGGAAGAGTGCAAAGCCCAACTTCAGGCCGCACTGGCCACAGTAGGGGAGCCGAAAGAGACCCCCTCTGGTAACCTATCCTTCGAATGATAAGTATCATATTAGAATGCGGCATATATGCAGATTTGACGATAAAATTGCAGATGACGCTGGAGTAAATCCGGATAAGCAACAGCTCATACGCCAGCTGAAGGCCGGTGAGAGCGTGCTTACGAGGGTGAGGTAGGAGAAGAATGATCTCCTAGATGCCAACACCAAGCTGGGCGTGGAACTAAAAGATGTCCGTGCCCAACTGTTGGACTCTGTTAAGGAGAATCGGCAGCTTCGACGCAGCATATTTAGTAAGTGCTTGAATGAACTTTGAAAAATAGTTTGGCGAGGAGGCTGGCTGACAGAGTTATGTCTGTAGGTATGCTAACAGGTAGTCCTGCCGAGGAAATGCCCGATTCAACGGGTGACCTTCTTCCCGAGCTCTCACAGCTGCACGAACGAGTTCGGCAGGTGATGCAAGGCGTCGCCCAGGCCTTGTGTCCATTCGTCTCCATACCCGAAGGCCTTGGAGAGCTTGCAGAAAAGCTGAAGGGAGCACGGCGGCGCTTCCGATTATGGAAGATATCGGCCTGTCGTCAGGGCGCCAGGGAAGCCTGGGCAATGGTGAAGACACAGTACACGAAGGCTGATCTGAACCACATGGCCGAAGTCGAACCTGTGGGGCCTGATGGGAAGGAGATCCCTGTGAGCTTAGTGTACGGCCAAGTAGAATTGGCCGCAAAGTATTCCCAACAGGACTGTAGACTAGACATCCTATTGGATGGTATTGAAGAGAAATTCAACCAGTCAAATTGACTATGCAATTTTAAAGTGAAATGTATAATACCTTCTAGCTGGATTGTAGATCGTTTGTCATGGCGGACCTTTTCACTTCAACCTCGGGACCCAACAGTCCGGAGTGTATCCGAATACCCTCTCGATTATGTAAGAACCGGGGCATGTGTGGAGACAAGGCGTAGGGGTCATTAGTGCTTTATCAGACAAGTGCCCAACTAGTTATGTTATATTACATGGGTAGTAAGAAACATCTTCCAGGGAGAATAGTTCCGTTAAGGATTCCTTTCCTTGGGTAAGCATGCCCTAAAGTGCATGTCCGGACTGCGATAAGAAGCGCAGAAAAATCATCTAGGGGCAGATATGAATAATAAAAGTCATCTTTTGTTCACCGACCGAATATTCCCTTAAGAACGCTAGCTTTCGGCTTCACCCAGTCTGAGGTACACGTCCGGCTGACCCGGCGGTAACAATCGCAGAGGTGCTCCCCTTATACCCTAGCCGAATTAACGGGAACGTAGGGCATAAATACAAGAGCCAGGCAACCCAGCTTGGCCAAAACTTAAGTCATATCGAAGCATATAATGGTGAAAAAAGGTACATGCGGAAGTATAACATACGTGTTGGGCATGTGGCCCAGGTAAATAACGTAAGCTTCTGTGAAAGAAGCCCCCGGGTATGAAGAGTGCGACTAGCGCATCAGTAATGTACGAGTGAGGCACAAGGTGACCCTTGAAGGCCTAGAGAAATAAAAGAAAGAAAGGGAAACAAGACAGATGATGCATATGCAAAAAATGGACAAAGGGAGGGGACTAACATAGAGTCCGGTGCTAAGCGTAGAATCTTCGAAGCCTGGCTGCGTTCCATGGGTTCGGCTCGAGTCGACTAGTGGATGCATCCCGCAGTCGGTACGCTCCACCGGTCAGAACTTGGTCTATAATGAAGGGACCTTCCCATTTGGGCTCGAGCTTGTTCTTTTTCTTATCCGGCAGCCGTAGAACTAGTTCGCCAACGTTATAAGTTTTGGCCTGTACTTCTCTGCTTTGGTATCTGCAAGCCAGTTGTTGGTAAAATGCGGAACGGGCTTTGGCTACGTCGCGCTCTTCCTCCAAGGTGTCCAGACTGTCCTGCCGATCGAGCTCGGCTTCTCTTTCTTCGTACATGCGCACTCGAGGTCAGTCATGAATTATGTCACAGGGCAGGACTGCCTCTGCGCCGTACACCATAAAAAACGGTGTATATCCGGTACTACGATTTGGCGTGGTCCGTAGCCCCCAGAGTACGGAGTCGAGCTCCTCTACCCAGTGCGTGTCAAACTCCGTTAAGGAGCGCACTAATCTGGGTTTAATGCCGCTCATTATAAGACCATTTGCTCGTTCGACTTGGCCGTTGGTTTGTGGGTGATAGACTGAAGTATACTCGAGCTTGATGCCCATTTTGCTGCACCAGAGTTTTACCTCGTCGGCCATGAAGTTCATGCCGTTATCAGTGATGATGCTGTGGGGACGCCGTAACGGTGTACAACCCCGGATATGAAATCTATCACCGGTCCGAATTCGGCTGTTTTAACCGGTTTAGCCTCTATCCATTTGGTGAATTTATCCACCATGACCAATAAGTATTTTTTCTTATGGGTTCCCCTTTTAAGGGGTCCAACCATGTCAAGCCCCCAAACCACGAAGGGCCATGTAATGGGGATTGTTTGGAGGGCAGTGGGTGGCATGTGGCTTTGATTTGCAAAGAGCTGGCAACCGGCACAACGTTGGACCAAGTCATATGCATCTACCCGGGCCGTTGGCCAATAGAATCCTGTACGGAAGGCCTTGCTTACAAGAGCTCGGGCTGCGGCGTGATGACCGCCGAGTTGAATCCTTGCTTAGGCTCGGACAAACGTCGAAGAGCCTGCTTGACTGGGTTGAATCCTTTTAGGATATTTAGGCTGTGCTCAGCCAGCCTGCATGGGATTCCTGGCATGTCTGAAGGGTGCCAGGCAAAAAAGTCCCAATTCTCGCATAGGAACTCTCATAGTGCGGCGTTGACATCAGGGTTTAATTGTGCCCCAATGGAAGCTGTTTTTGTAGGGTCCGTTGGATGGACTTGGAATTTGACTATTTTGTCTGCCGGTTTAAAGGAGGTGGACTTGGATCTTTATCGAGTATCACATCGTCCCTTTTCACCGTGGAGCGCAGCGCAGTTAGTTCCTCGGCCGCTAGGGCTTCGGATAGTGCCTCGAGGGCCAGTGCGACTGTCTTATTTTCGGCGCGGAGTGCTATGTCCGGATCACTAGCAAGAGTGATGATTCCGTTGGGCCCGGGCATTTTGAGCTTCATGTACCCGTAGTGGGGTATGGCTTGGAATATTGTAAATGCCTCCCGCCCTAGTAGAGCTAGGTATCTGCTGCTGAACGGGGCCACTTGGTATGTAATTTCTTCGGACCTGTAATTATCCGCGTGCCGAATACCACCTCTAGTGTGATTTTCCCAGCACAGCATGCTTACCGACTGGGGATGATTCCTCTAAAGGTTGTGCTACTTTGCTCAATGCGGCTTCAGTCTATTTCCATCTTTTGAAGAGTTTCCTCATAGATGAGGTTTAATCGGCTGCCTCCGTCCATGAGTACCTTGGTGAGTCGAAAGCCATCCACGATTGGACTGAGGACCAGTGCGGCTGGTGCTCGGGCTGTTCGGAATTTGGGTTCGTCACTGGCATTGAAGGTAATAGCCGTGTCACTCCAAGGATTTATTTCTGCTATGTGGCAGATTTCGGCCATGCTGCGGAGTGTTCGCATGCATCTATTATTTGGCGCGAAGGTCTCAAAGACCGTTAACACCGTATTGTTGTCCACGGGATGGTGCTCTATGGTTTTTGGGAGGAGTAGATCCTCACCACTTTTGGCCACCTGCCGGAGTATCCAACCTGCTCAAAGGCTATGCATTGGTATTGCATCCGTTGTACTATGAATTTTGTAGGGTCCGTTGAGCCATCCCTCCAGTACGGTTCCTTGCCCCGTAGAGGGCTTTTGCTTTTTGGTAGTTAACCCAGGTGTATTGTGATAATGCACCCTTTTATTTTAGTCTAGGTTTTTATTCAGGTCCGGATTATCCCAAAATTTTATTCCGGTTTTCCAGGCGCTTTCCATCGCACAGTACTTTCGTACTATGGACACCAAGTCGGCAAAGCGTGTAATTTCGCGGCGACTTATGGCGTTGAGGATTCCCTTGTCCGCGCAATTATTGCAGAAGAATGAAATTGCGTCTTCCTCGCGGCAGTCCTTTATCCTGTTCATGACCAGGAGGAATCTGGCCCAGTAATGGTGTACTGTTTCTTTGGGCTCTTGCCTAATTTGGGATAGATCGCGTATGTTTGGGTGGGTGGGTGGAATTAAATCCGAATCCTCACCCAATCTGAGACTCAGGGGCAAAGGAGTTTCCGAACTCGGAAGTTTGGATTCTTGGATGTTTTCCGATAAATCTAGTCCGCTGCCTGATTCTAGGTTCAGGCCTTGAGCGACGTCCTCCCCTCCACGGGTATCCGACTTGGAGGGATAAGGAATCCGGACATAGCTAGTCCTTACGATAGATGAAGGGTTGCCGCATTGTTCCTCCACCACTGCAACGTGATGGGTGACCTGGGGAGAGTTGATCTCTCTCAGATCGGGTTTAGGCCCAATCTGATCATAGTCTGTAGCGACTCCCAGGGCGGCGATGTGATCCAAGAGCTCGTTCAGGGAACAGAGCTCCATTGGATCTAACTGCTCGGTGAGTTCCAAATTGACGTGAAGATTGCTTTCGATGACCCAAGAAGTCATCGTCGCCGCAGCGGCCGAACAGGCGGTCATAAGAAAACCACCTAGCCGGAGAGTTTGGCCGATAGCCAAAGCTCCCTTAGCAACAGTGCCGTCTTTAAAGACGGTATGAGACATCCTTCCTGGTGGCGACAGCACAGCGGAACTCTCAATGAAAGCACCAATGTCGGTGTCAAAACTGGCGGATCTCGGGTAGGGGCTCCCGAACTGTGCGTCTAGGCCGGATGGTAGCAGGAGGCAGGGGACACGATGTTTTACCCAGGTTCGGACCCTCTTGATGGAGGTAAAACCCTACGTCCTTCTTGATGAATATTGATGATATGGGTAGTATAAGAGTAGATCTACCACAAGATCAGAGAGGCTAAACCCTAGAAGCTAGCCTATGGTATGATTGTATGTTGTGATTGTTGTCCTACGGACTAAAACCCTTCGGTTTATATAGACACCGGAGAGGGTTACGGTTACACAAGGTCGGTTACAAAGGAGGAGATATCCATATCCGTATTGCCTAGCTTGCCTGCCACGCCAAGTAGAGTCCCATCCGGACACGAGACGAAGTCTTCAATCTTGTATCTTCATAGTCTAATAGTCCGGCCAATGGAGATAGTCTGGCTGTTTGGAGACCCCCTAATCCAGGACTTCCTCACTTATCATTTTGGCAAGAACAAGTGCAATCAACTTCCACATCTTGCACTAGTTCAAGGAGTCACAAACCCTCTTGTTAGTAAGACAAGGGACAAGGTAACCTAAAGCTTTCATAGACATCATCTTGTGTGTGCATCACACTATGTCTATGGATATCCTTGTTTGTTCCTTGTGGGACTAACCCGTGTAGGTATTGAAACTGCAACTCACTCCAAAGGATAGCTCCGAATGATCTACATCAACTTAGAGCATCCACATCTTCAACACCTACATGAAGTCATCATCGACAAAACCCAAGGTTAGTTCATCCCTCTTAGGGGGGATCTCACATCTAGGGGGAGCTTTACTCTAACAATTGAGTTAAAGCAACTCTAATGGTGTGAAAACAACAACGCTTTATGTAAAAGTGGTAACCCCACTTGTGCATAAACGATGAGTATGACCTATGATCAAATGTTCTCATTTGACTCCTAAGTCAATATACTCATATATAGATGACCTAGTGATCGCAAATTGCTTGATAGATGCTAGAATTGTTTGGGCATGCTTTGCCACATATTTCATTTGTCATTTTATTGTGTGTGCATGATGGTTGCATAATTTACTCATTCGAGGACAACCACTTGTTGTTTTGATTGATTGGTTTCCTTTTCTTTTGGCCAAGTGGATGCACAAGAATGCCTAAGAACCTTCTCTAGCTATCTATGCTTTTCTCGTCTCAAACTCTATTCATGCTGCATCACAAAGTTTGATCAAGTCAGATTTGAACCACTCTGTGTGAGGAGCACTCGGAGTCCCCGATTCGTCATGGACTTAAACTTCCAAAACTTCTTTGTGTGTTTTGGTCTGACCGATTCATCCATTTCGGTCATACCGAGATCACTAAGTCGATCTAAGTTTTCAATCTCGCTTCAACCGATTTGAACTTTTCGGTCACACCGAGTTTCAGTAACTGCTTGCAGTTATGAATCTCGGTGCCACAGAGTTGTTCCACTCGTTCACACCGACAAGATCGGGCTATATATATCCACGGGCAAAATTTTGGAAATTTTCTCCGAACTCTTTCGCACGCTTAGCCCACTCTGACTCCAGGGTCTCCGGATCGTCCTCCTCGTCGCCAATTGCCACCTGCCACTGGTCTCCGCCGCCGTCAACGGGAATCATCCCTGCCGTTGCCGCCGTAGCAAGTTCATTGCCAAACTAGGGTATGGACTTGAACTTTGTGTTGTTCTAACTCCGATTCCCCAGCACATTGCTTTGCCATGAATCTTGCCACGATTGAAACCATTCTATCCATCGAAAACACTCCGTAGTTTAGTCGTGAATTGAAAATTTAGGGTTAGGTTTCCGCCGAAACAATCTCGGACCGACCGAGTTGATGAAATCCGTTCCACCGATTTGGCTTAGGCCATTGCACATGTGATTCTCGGTCTGACCGAGAATTGCAAATCGGTGTGACCGAGTTCAGCACTTTGTGAAACCCTGGCAGTCTCGGTGCCACCGAACTGTGACTCGGTCTAACCGAGTTCACTAGTTTAGGTTCCAAAAGCTGCATCGGTATCACCGAGTTTGCAAATCGATAGATCCAAAATGCTTTCTATGGAAAACTAAAACTAAGTTTTTAATTCATTATTTTGCAAAAACCTCTGTATTTTGTGATGCTCGTCCGCTCTACCTCATCTATAATCTATTCAAAGGGTCTGCTGTCAGTGTTTGCATCATGTCAGATCACAGTGAGAGTCAAAACAAGTCAGAGGAGCAGGTTCACTTGAGTGAGGGGACTAGTCCCTCTACCAGCTCAGATGATGGCAGCAGGAGCACACCAAGCAATCTGCCAAAGGCTACCACCAGGGACAGCAAGAAAAGAACCTCAGAGTCAGAGGATGAGAACTATGTGGCCGAGTAAGAAGAAACCACCTCAAAGAGGAAAGTCCTGAAGAAGGAATATGGCACAGCTGCTGCCACCATGCCAGGAATGAAGCAAAAGGTTCCTGCCAAGAGAGCTCCAATGTCTAAGGTCGGAGCATCTACTCAAGAGACTTTGGGATCTGCACCCAAAGAGCAGGTTGTGGCAGAAAAGAAAAGGAAGGAAAGGGTCAAGAAGACCACTGCCAGAGTGCTTGGAAGATCTTCAATCATGAAAGACTCTGAAGAAGAGGAAGAGGAAGAGGATGTTGCACCAGCACCTAAGGCACAGAAACTTATGGGAGATGCCATAAGATCAGGGGCTGCTTCATCTAAGCCCAAAGGAACTTCTAAGCCAGCTCCTCCAAAACCCAAAACTGCACCAAAGAGGAGTACCAGGAACATTCCAGCTGCTGAGAAAAACAAGGCCCCAGTGCCTGAAACTGTTGCTGAAGAAGAAGATGATGAGACACATGTTGTGAGGAAGTTAAAGCCAAAAATTCCAGATCATAATGATGCTCATCCTGTAGCAGAAAACGTGAAGATCAAGAAGGACTCAGGATTGAGGATATGGAGAGAGTCAGATCCATATGCCACCAGAAGGAGATCTGCTATGGACTACAGGTTCCATACCAAAGAACAGCAGGATTTTTATGAGACAGTGTTGCTTGACAAGAAACCAATAGTATGTGACATGAGATGGGTCGACTGGGAGTACATCAAGGAGAATGAAGAACATTATCTAGGAGTATATGACAGTTTCAAAGCTTGTGGAGTTGATGATTTTGTGGCTCAGAAGCTCACAAAGTGGAATGATGAGCTTATCATGCAGTTCTACTCCACAGCTCATTTCTACCCAAATGGCAAGATAGTCTGGATGTCTGAAGGCACTAGATACCAGTCCATAGTTGCGGACTGGGCTCAATTGATCAATGCTCCTAAGGAGAATTAAAATGACTTGGATTTCTATGCCAAGAAGAAGAAGGATCACAGCACCATGGCGCACATGTACAAGGAGATCCCAGATGCTGCTCTTGAGACACACAAGTTTGGATCTGTACATTACCTTCTGTCAGGCTTGCCAACTATCAACTAGATTCTCAAGCACACTCTTCTGCCCAAGTCTGGTGATCACAGAATGATCAGAGGCCACTCCATCAATCTGCTACATATATTTGATGTGCCATAAAAGTTCAAGGTCATGAGTCTTATGGTTGAAACTATCAAGAGGACAACTGCTGACCAAAAGAGAAGCTGTGGGTATGCACCACAGATCCAGGAGTTGATTAACTCCAAGATGGGCACTGGCACATACTTGTTGGACAAAGAGCACATGCCTATCTATCCAAACTTTGAGGACAACCAAGTGGTCATGAATGAGGATGAACCATCTTTTGTGCACGTTCAAGCAAAGAGGGAGAAGGCAAAGGCTGAGAAAGCTGCAAAGATGCCAACCATGGAAGAGGCATCTCAGTATCTTCTGAAGAGCAAGCAAGATCAGCTTAGCTACTTGATTGCATCCACTCTAAGGATTGAGAAAGGGATGGCCACCCTGACTCAAAACCAGGAGAGCTTGGAAAGTATCGTGGAGCAGAAGTTCTATGACATGGATGTGAAGGTAACTGAGATCCAGTCTGTTGTGGATCAACTTCAGGATGATATGCACGAGAGGAAGGGCAAGACAACCACTGATGCATTTGCCAGAGTGCGTAGAGCTCAGAGATCTGCTGTAGTGCCTGTTCCAGCCACCAGAGCAACTTCATCTGCACCAGCTAAAGCTTCAGTGCCACCAGCTCCAACACCTACTCCATCAGCTCCATCTACATCGTCTCAAGCCTTCGTTCTTGGAGTTATCCGGACACCACCACCTGAAGACCAAGCCTGAGAGAAGATTTAGTGCTATGCATTTTCTAGGAACTTTTTGGTAACTTGTTGCCAAAGGGGGAGAAAAATGTATCAACCATAGGCTTCGAGAGAGAGCGTTGCTTTTTTATTCTCTCTTGCTTTGGTGGTTGAACTTTATTTGCTTTGCTTGTTTGAGATACTTTCTGTCTATGTGATACTTGGATGATCATGTGTGTTTGATCATATGCTACATTAATGCTTGTTGGATGACATTATCATTTTATCCCTATATGATCATTCACTTTGCTTGGTGATGAGTGCATGTATTTAATTATTATCATTTTGAGTGCTCCACCAAGATGTATGTGACATGGAAGAGTAACCCATGAGCCTAATTCTCTGTGCATTTGCAGTCCAAAGCAAATCATAAACTATGCACAAATTTAGGGGGAGCTCTTGCTTTTCACATACTTCTCAAAGCGACAATGTTTTTCACTCTTATTATCATTCGTCGAAGCTTTGATCTATATGTTGTCATCAATTACCAAAAAGGGGGAGATTGAACGTGCAACTATCCCTAGGTGGTTTTGGTAATTCCTAACAACATATAGCTCATTGAGCTAATATTATTCCAACATTAATATTTCAGGAAAAGCTCAATGAATGGCATGACATGGATGAGGAAAGTGGACCCCTCAAAATACTAAGGACAAAAAGATTGGCTCAAGCTCAAGACTCTACATTTTATATTTTAGTGATCCAAGATCACATTGAGTCTATAGGAAAAGCCAATACTATCAAGGAGGGATGAGGTGTTGCTTGATGAGGTTCTTGCTTCATAGTGCTTAGTGATATGCTCCAAAACCGTCAACTACCTTCCCACATCCACATATGACCTAAACCAAAAGTTAAACTCGGCCCCACCGATTATTTATATCCGGCGCCACTGAGTTCAGATGTCATAGCCACTGCCACAAACCCTAGGCAAATCGGTCTCACCGATAGGGATCTCGGTCACACCGAGATGGGGTTGTAATCTCTCTGTTTCCCTTCGTAACGTTTCGGTCCTACCGAGATGAGCGATCGGTCCCACCGAGATTGCAATGTAAACTCTCTGTTTCCCTTTTGTAACATTTCGGTCCCACCGAAATGAGAAAATCAGTTCCACCGAGTTTACCTGACCAACTCTCTGGTTAGCTTATTACCAAAATCGGTCCCACCGAGTTTGTGTAATCGGTCACACCGAGATTACGTTATGCCCTAACCCTAACCATATCGGTCCTACCGAGTTGCATCTCATTCCCACCGGAAATCCTAACGGTCACTAGGTTTGCTAAATTGGTCCGACCGAGTTTCTCAATTTGGTCTCACCGAGATTGGTAAATTGTGTGTAACGGTTAGTTTTTGTGTGGAGGCTATATATACCCCTCCACCCACTCTTCATTCTTGGAGAGAGCCATCAGAATATACCTACACTTCCAATACACATTTTCTGAGAGAGAACCACCTACTCATGTGTTGAGGCCAAGATATTCCATTCCCACCATATGAATCTTGATCTCTAGCCTTCCCCAAGTTGCTTTCCACTCAAATCTTCTTTCCACCAAATCCATATCCTGTGAGAGAGAGAGTTGAGTGTTGGGGAGACTATCATTTGAAGCACAAGAGCAAGGATTAGATCATCAACACACCATTTGTTACTTCTTGGAGGGTGGTGTCTCCTAGATTGGCTAGGTGTCACTTGGGAGCCTCCGACAAGATTGTGGAGTTGAACCAAGGAGTTTGTAAGGGCAAGGAGATCACCTACTTCGTGAAGATCTACCGCTAGTGAGGCGAGTCCTTCGTGGGCGATGGCCATGATGGGATAGACAAGGTTGCTTCTTCGTGGACCCTTCGTGGATGGAGCCCTCCGTGGACTCGCGCAACCGTTACCCTTCGTGGGTTGAAGTCTCCACCAACGTGGATGCACGATAGCACCACCTATCGGAACCACGACAAAAACATCCGTGTCTCCAATTGCATTTGAATTATCCAAACCCTTCCCTTTACATTCTTGCAATTGCATGCTTTACATTCCGTTGCTCATAGACTCTTTGCATGCTTGCTTGAATTGTGTTAAGTCTGCTTGACTTGTGCTAAGATAGCTAAAATCTGCCAAAGACTAAAATTGGGAAAATGATAGATTTTTAATTGGTCATCTAGTCTAATCACCCCCCTCTATACATACTTTTGATCCTACAGCTTGGAACTCGCCGAGCAGATGGATCCCATGGAGCTCTCTTCTTTGAACGAGCTCTTGGATCGCATCGCCGCCTTGGGAGTCGCCACAGATTATGACCGGATCGGGCTTAAACCCTACCAAAGGGAGACTAACTCTCCGCTGGTCACCCATCAGATAGTGGTGGTGGAGGAGCAACGCAACGATTCTTCCTCTATCTTGAGGACAAGATATGTCCGGATTCCCGAGCTCTTTAAACCGAATACCCATCTACGGGAGGACATGGCCCAAGTTCGGAACTTAGAATCAGGTAGCGGGCCAGACCTATTGGGCAAAATCCCGGAGCCCGAACTTTCAAGATCAGAAACTCCGGCGCTCCAGGGTCTCAGATCGGGTCAGGGTTCATACCTAAATCTACTCACCCACCCAGATATAAGTGATCTTTCCCACATTAGACAAGAGCCCCAAGAAAGAGTACATCACTATTAGGCCAGATTCCTCCTTATAATGAGCAAGGTCAAGGACTATCGCGAGGAAGACGCAATTTCTTTCTTTTGCAAAAATTGCACGGACAAGGGAATCCTCACCGCCATAAGTCGCCGTGACATAGCACACTTCGCTGACTCGGCGGCCATAGTACAGAAATACTGTGTGATGGAAAGCGCCTGGAAAACCCAGACAAAATTCTGGGATCCTCCGGCTCTCACTAAACCCCCAATCCGAACTAAAAGGGTGTACTCTCATAAGTCACCCGATACAATTACAAAAAAACAAAAGCCCACTACAGGGCGTGGAACCGTATTGGAGGGATGGCTCAACGGGCCATGCAAAATTCACAGTACAGCGGATACCATACCAACACGTAGCCTTAGAGCATGTTGGGTACTCCGGCAGGTGGCCAAGAGCGGTGAGGATATCCTCATCAACAATACCGCAGAGCACCATCTCGTGGAGAACAATAATACAATATTGACAGTCTTTGAGACCTTCGCCTCAAATAATAGGCGCAAGCGAGCACTCTGCAGCCTTGCTGAAGTCTGCCAAGTAGCAGCAATAAATCCATGGAGCGATACGGCCATCACCTTTAATGCCAGTGACGACCCTAAATTCCAGACAGCCCGAGCACTAGCCCCCTTGGTCCTTAGTCCAACTATGGACGGCTTCCAACTTACCAAAGTGCTCATGGACGGCGGTAATGGATTAAACCTCATCTATGAGGAAACTCTTTGAAAAATGGAAATAGACAGAAGCCGCATTGAGCAAAGCAGCACGACCTTCAGAGGAATCATCCCTAGTCGGGAGGCATGATGTGCTGGCAAAATCACACTAGATGTGGTATTCGGCACGCCGGAGAATTATAGGTCTGAAGAAATCATATTCCAAGTGGCCCTGTTCAATAGCAGATACCACGCCCTTCTAGGGCGGGAGGCATTCACGATCTTCCAAACTATACCCCATTATGGGTACATGAAGCTCAAAATGCCCGGGCCCAATGGAATCATCACTCTAGCTAGTGATCCGGACATAGCACTCTGCGCCGAAAATAAAACAGCCACACTGGCCCTCGAGGCATTATCCGAAGCCCTCGCGACCGTGGAATTAATTGCGCTGCGCTCCACAGTGGATAGGGACGACGTGATACTCGACAAAAGATCCAAGTCCACCTCCTTTAAACCAGCGGAGGAAATAGTCAATTTCCAAGTCCATCCAACGTACCCTACAAAAACAGCATCCATCGGGGCACAGTTAAACCCCACGGTAGAGCCGCGCAACGGGAGTTCTTGCGCGAGAATTGGGACATCTTCTCCTGGCATCCATCAGACATGCCAGGAATCCCATGCAGGCTGGCCGAGCATAGCCTTAATATCCTAAAGGTATTCAAGTCGGTCAAGCAAGCTCTCCGGCGTTTCTCGGAGCCTAAGCAACAAGCCATGGGAGAGGAGCTAGCCAAGTTACTGGAAGCCGGATTCATCTGAGAAATAAAACATCCAGACTGGCTAGCCAACCTGGTGATGGTACCAAAGAAGGACAAATCCTGGCGCCTATGCGTCGGCTTCAAGGACCTTAATAAGGCTTGCCCAAAGGATCCCTTCCCCCTCCCTCACATTGATCAAATTATAGATGCTACCGCAGGACACGACTCATTGTGTTTCCTCGACGCATACTCCGGGTACCATCAAATTAAGAAGGCGGAGTCCGATCAAGCCGCAACGACATTCATCACTCCATACGGCCCCTTCTGTTTTAACACCATGCCTTCCGGGCTCAAAAACACCGGTGCAACCTATCAACGCATGATTCAGACATTCTTGGAGACAGAGATTGGCAAAACAGTGGAGGAATACGTAAACGATGTGGTCATTAAAACCAGAAACGACGAATCCTTAATAGACGACTTGAGGCTCATGTTCGACAATCTCCGAACATACGACATTAAGCTCAACCCGGAAAAATGCGTCTTCGGCATGCCCACCGGAAAGCTCTTAGGATTCATCATCTCCAATAGGGGAATCAAAGCAAATCCGGCTAAAATCCAAGCTCTGTCACGGTTGGCCATCCCAACAGACCTCAAGAAAATCGAGAAACTAACTGGATGTGTGGCTGCGTTAAGCCGCTTCATCTCCTGATTAGGAGAAAAGGCACTGCCTCTTTATCTCCTTCTGCGACGCATGGAACACTTCGAGTGGACGGATGCGGCCACGGCCGGATTAGAAGAAATAAAAGTCGTTTTGGCCACAAACCCAATCTTGGCCGCACCTAACGTCCGCGAACCAATGCTGCTATATATAGCGGCAGCACACCAAGTTGTAAGCGCAATACTCGTCGTTGAACGAGAGATGGATGGACATAAGTTCCCGCTTCAAAAGCCGGTAAACTATGTATCCACTGTCCTCACTCCATGCAAATCACGGTACCCAGACTATCAAAAGATAGCCTATGCGGTATTCATGGCATCCCGGAAAATACGACACTACTTTCAAGAGTGTTCAATTACGGTGGCCTCTGAAGTGCCACTCAACGACATAATAAACAACCGCGAGGCCACAGGCCGGATCGCTAAATGGGCTATTGAGCTTGAGGGAGTCCTGGATTAGGGGGTCTCCGGACAGCCGGACTATATCCTTTGGCCGGACTGTTAGACTATGAAGATACAAGATTGAAGACTTTGTCTCGTGTCCGGATGGGACTCTACTTGGCGTGGAAGGCAAGCTAGACAATACGGATATGTATATCTCCTCCTTTGCAACCGACCTTGTGTAACCCTAGCCTTTTCCGGTGTCTATATAAACCGGAGGGTTTTAGTCCGTAGGACAACTTACAATCATACCATAGGCTAGCTTCTAGGGTTTAGCCTCTCCGATCTCGTGGTAGAACAACTCTTGTAATACTCATATCATCAAGAATAAATCAAGCAGGACGTAGGGTTTCACCTCCATCAAGAGGGCCCGAACCTGGGTAAAACATCGTGTCCCCTGCCTCCTGTTACCATCGGCCTTAGACGCACAGTTCGGGACCCCCTACCCGAGATCCGCCAGTTTTGACACCGACAGAGCTCCTCCCGTTCGACATAATATACAAACCACGGCGAGCCATTAACTTACAAGTACTAGCTGATATCGTCACCGAATGGACAGAAGCCGAACTCCCTAAAGAGTACGGCGCGTACTCCAATTGGATTATGCACTTTGACGGCTCCAAAATGCTGGCTGGCCCGGGGGCTGGCGTCGTCCTGACGTCCCCCACCGGAGATACAGTCCAATACGTACTCCAAATACTGTACAGAGATTCCAACAATGCGGCAGAATATGAGGCCCTGTTACATGGTCTCCGGATGGCAGTATCCATGGGCATTCAATGCTTGGAAGTGCGTGGGGACTCGAACCTCGCAATATGTCAAATAAATGGAGACTTCGACACCAAAGATCCAAAAATGGCGGCTTATCGCAACGCCGTCCTCAAAATGTCAGCTTGGTTTGAGAGGCTTGAGTTCCACCATGTGGCCTGGGAAAACAATCAGGCGGCGGATATTCTCGCCTGCATCGGCGCTGAGCGCGATCCTGTCCCACCTAATATCTTCTTGGAAAGGATGTTTAAGCCAACCGTGGTATGGGAAGGGGAGACCGGTAACAATAGTCCGGACCCGGCCACAACAGTAGATACCGAACACTCTGACATAATCGGAGGCTCTGCCACCGAAATAACACCTTTCGCCCACGTAATAAAGGCTGTCATCGCCCCGTGGACAGAACCATTCCTGGCCTACCTTGCTAGGAAGGAACTACCCGAGGACCCAAACGAGGCGCGCTGCATTCTATGGCGGTCAAAAGCCTACAAGGTCAACGAGGGAGAGCTTTATAAGAAAAGCGCTACCGGAGTCCTTCAAAGGTGCATCTCCGAAGAGGAAGGGCGGCAACTTCTTGCAGAAATTCATGCTGGACTTGGCGGCCACCACGCCGCAGCTCGGGCCCTTGTAAGCAAGGCCTTCCGTACAGGTTTCTATTGGCCACGGCCCGAGAAGACGCACATGACCTCGTTCAACGTTGCGTCGGTTGCCAGCTTTTTGCAAACCAAAGCCATATGCCGCCTACCGCTCTCCAAACAATCCCCATTACTTGGCCCTTTGCTGTCTGGGGGCTTGATATGGTCGGACCCCTCAAAGGGGGAAGCCATAAGAAAAATACTTATTGGTCATGGTGGATAAATTCACCAAATGGATAGAAGCCAAACCAGTTAAAACGGCCAAGTTCGGACCAGTGATAGATTTCATATCTGGGGTTGTACACCGTTACAGCTTCCCCCACAGCATCATCACCGACAACGGCTCGAACTTTACAGCCGACGAGTTAAAACTTTGGTGCAGCAATATGGGCATCAAGCTCGATTATGCTTCTGTCTATCACCCGCAAACTAACGGTCAAGTAGAGCGAGCAAACGGTCTTATCATGAGTGGCATTAAACCCAGATTAGTGTGATCCTTGAAGGAATCAAATACGCATTGGGTAGAGGAGCTCGACTCCGTACTATGGGGGCTGCGGACCATGCCGAATCGCACTACCGGATACACACCGTTTTTTATGGTGTATGGCGCAGAGGCGGTACTGCCCTATGACATAATTCATGACTCACCTCGAGTGCGCATGTGTTAAGAGAAAGAAGCAAAGCTTGATCGGCATGACAGTTTGGACGCACTGGAGGAGGAGCGCGACGTGGCAAAATCCCGTTCCGCATTCTATCAGCAACAGGCTTGAAGATACCAAAGCGGAGAAGAACGGGCCAAAACTTATAACGTTGGTGAACTCGTTCTACGCCTACCAGAGAAGAAAAAGAACAAGCTCAAGCCCAAATGGGAAGGTACCTTCATTATTGACCAAGTTCTGACCGGTGGAGCGTAGCATCTGCGGGATGCATTGGACAATCGACTCGAGCCAAATCCATGGAATGCGGCCAGACTCTGACAGTTCTACGCCTAGTGCCGGACTCCGTGTGCGTCTCCCTACGCCTAGTGTCTTTTCTTTCTTTCTTTCTTCCCCTTTTTCTTCAACGCCTTAAAAGGCTGCAATGTGTCTTGACTACACAATCTTGATGCGCTACCCGCGCTCATGATACTTGGGGGCTTCCTATACAGAAGCATAATATAGCTACAGTCCGGGCTCTCGACCCAGCACATGTGTTACTTTTCACATGTACCTTTTTTCGCCATTATATGCATCGATATGACTTAAGTTTTGGCCAAGCTGGGTTGCCTGGCTCTTGTGTTTACGCCCTACGTTCCCGTTAATTCGGCTAGGGCATAAGGGGAGCACCTCTGCGATTGTTACTGTCGGGTCAGCCGGATGTGTACCTCAGACTGGGTGAAGCCGAAAGCTAGCGTTCTTAAGGGAATATTCGGTCGGTGAACAAAAGATGATTTCTATTTATTGTACCACATGCTCCTAGAAGTTTATATCCTGCGTCTCTTTTCGTAGTCCCGACATGCACATTAGGGCATGCATACCAAGGGAAAGGAACCCTTAACGGAACTATTCTCCCTGGAAGATGTTTCTTACTATCCATGTAATAGGGTACTTGTCTGTTCAAGCACTTATGTCCCCTACTGTCAGTGTCAAAACCGGCGGATCTCGGGTAGGGGGTCCCGAACTGTGCGTCTAAGGATCGATGGTAATAGGAGACATGAGACACGATGTTTACCCAGGTTCGGGCCCTCTCGATGGAGGTAAAACCCTACGTCCTGCTCTTGTTTATATTGATGGAGTATCAAGTTCAGAGTTGATCTACCTCGAGATCATGTGTTGTGGTCTAAAACCTGAGGGTATGATGAATAATGTCATACTCTATCGACTAGCCTGGCCTCGGCTTATATAACATACCAGAGGCCTAGGATAACAAGAGTCCTAGCCAAATACGCTGGTGGGGGAGGAGTCCTTGTCTTGATCACCAAGTCTTGTGTAATCTTCCTTGTATGCGGCAGCTGTCCGAACTAGCCCATGAGTATACGGCCATGGGGGTCCTCGGCCCAATCTAACTGACCGGGAAATGACGTGGTGAGTACCCCCCTAGTCCAGGACACCGTCAGTAGCCCCCTGAACCGGTCTTCAAGTTGGGGACGCTCCTCGATTCATCCGAACTGTTCTTTGTCTTCGGTCTTCGATCTTGAAAACTGGTTCAACAAATCTTCCCATCTTCTATCTTGAGGATTGCCGAGCTAAATCTGAAGATCTCACATGTCGGGTATCTGGGGAGCCCTTTAAGTCTTCGGCCTTTATCAATGCCTTGTTATTTTTATGCCACACCTCGGGTTTGATGTTGTTCCCGGGCGGCAGCGTCCTCTTGTGTCCGAGCTCCAACACCAGACTGCATTTGAGGTATCTTTTGCAGCTAAGCACCAATGCCGGACCGCTTTCCGAGCTCCAACGCCGGAATGTATCCGAGCTCCAACGCCGGACTATGTCCAAACTCCAACGCCGGACTGTATTCGGGCTCCAACGCCAACTATATCCGAGGTGTCATATCACCTTGGTTCAAAAAATTCGAAGGAGTTTAGCCGAGCTTAATGCCAAAAATGCCCTCTATGGAGCCAGCCACTAGCGCCCGAGCTATATGCCGGACTGCTTCCGAGGTGGTGCACCACCCTGAGTGTGGGCCGATTTTTTGTCAATATTTTTTATCGGTGCAATTTATTCTCTGCCAAGATATATATAAAGTAGCCCTCAAGGTGTGTATCGGTCTAAAACTCGAGATGCACCTGAAGGATGAGATAAGACCGCTGATCCCAGTAGCCGCTAAGAGTCAGGTTGCTTTGCAAAATCGGTCTGACGATCAACTCCTAGCTCGGCAGAATACTTTGGGACACAAAAAGCGGTGTGCAGAGTCCTCGAGACTCAGGTTGGGTGCAGCCGACCAACCTGAGGATCATAATCTCCTCGAAAACTATATTGCAATTAAATTTTCTGCACTGGATTGCCAATGCAGTAGCCCCTGAGACACTGGTCAGGTGGCAACACCAGATCAGGGGATCGATACGCCCCTTTAATATTAGAAAATTATAACCCCGAAGCCCAGTAGCCTCCGAGCCTTAATGCGGGCACGGGTGACCGAATTAAGGATTGATATCCAGAGAAAAATCAGAAATTATGTGTAATGATTCTATGTATCCAAGTACTTTACATCATTAATGCTCGGATCCGCATTGTACAAAACTTTTTTGACCGAGCATCGGCTTCCACCTCCTCGGCCAAGAGCCGAGGAGTGTTTGTCCTACTTTATAAAGCCTTTATGAGGGCAAAGATTTACGACAAACAAGGAAATCTGGCCATACGGTTTTATAAACAAAGGTACGTAGGGAGATATGTTATATTACTGTTTAACATAACAAATGTCTTCCAAAGAAAATAGTCCTGCTATCGGTTCCTTTCTTTGGGTTGTCATGCTAAGCATGATCATGAAACCTCAGCTCTAATGTTAGAGCAAAATATTGATGATTTAGTTTGGGAGGCCAGTTACTAGCCCCCGGTAGTGTTCGGAGATAGTCGAGGTCAAGCCGTAAACACGTCGGCCAATGTTATGAATGGCCCGTCATTTAACACAGTCATCGGATCGCTGACCAGTTTACGCTTAGTGTGACAGTCAGTTCTCGGCTTTCTCCACTGAGGTGCTTAACCATGTGAGCTGGAAGCACAATCGCAGTAGTTCTCCCTTTGCACACCTAGCCGAACAAAGTGGAACATAGGAGGTAAGCGCAGGAGCCGGGCAACCCAACTATTGACCGAAGACACAATTCGAAACCGATGCATATTTAGCAATATCCGAGAATGTTTTTGCCAAATCTCTGAAGGTGTCTGGCGTTGCACTGCGAGACTTGTGCTGAAAACACACAAATAGTTTAAAAGTGCCATGAGCTTGGAAAACTAAAAAAACGTCAGTAAAAACTTGACGTCAGACCAAGATCAAGTGTTCGGTGCCAATCCAAAAATTGGAAAAAAATTGTGCTTCTGTCGTGCTTTAACATGACACATCCGATCTCAAGACTTCACCGGGTCAGCCTACAGCTTCAAGCTCTTTATCACAAAGGCGAAGTACTTCTCCGAGGTCAGTTTAGCAAACTAAACTCAAGCGGCTTTCAGAGAGAAGACAGGCTATCCGGCTATTGACCATAAACTCGAGTCGAAAAAGGAGCGGTAGAAAAAGACTTTGCGACGACCAAGAAGAAAACACATTTACTATAAAATAGCTCATATAAATTTTAAGAGCCCCCAAGTGACTTGGGTAAAAGAGTTTTATGTATAATGATTGTATGTACCGAAGTACTTATATGATATATGTGTTCTCCCGAACTTTAAATGCGTCTTAACCGACCGTCGGCTTCTCCCTCTTCGGCCAAGGGCCGAAAAGTGTCATGTACTCCACCTGTTGAGAGTATCGACGGTGTTTCCGATGACTAGACAATCAGGCCATAAGGCTGTAACACACAAAGCGCGCTCAGGGAACTTATGTTATATTACTGACAAAGTGTAAGAAGCATCTTCGAAGAAAATAGTACCCCCACCGATACCTTTCTTCGGTGCTCATTATTACTATGAGACTTGTGCAATAGATTTTTTGTACTCATGAGTTCTGTTGTGTGCCGACCATGATTGAAAACAATAAGAGCGCTAGCTTTCGGCTTCACCCAGTCCGAGGTCAGAGCTCGGATGACCCGTTCGTGACAATCGCAGAGGTGCTCCCTTTACACCCTACCCGAACAATCTGGAGCATAGGGTTAAGCACAGGAGCGAGGCAACCCAGCTTGCAAATCGCTTAGGTCAATATGGTGCATATTGTGGCGTAATACACAAACAAGGAGCGAATCCGTACAAGTATAATCATATGCAAGAGGAAAAGCTCCATCAAGGGAGCCCCCAAATAAATGGGGTATTGGAATATGCGCATCACGAACAAAGTTTTGACAATGAATTTTGTCACAAACAACTTTGTGCCGAAAAGTATAATGCTTGGTCGAACCGAACAAAATTTAAAACTGAAAGTTCTTGAGCATGAAAGCAACTTAGCTGGTTAATGTGCTCGGTGTTGACGACGCGATTTGGTATTGTGGCGGGACGAAGACGCCCATTGATCTGTGACAGATCCAGCAAAGTTCGCAGTCCTCGGCAAGGCCGAGGTCCTAGCCCCCAGGCTCGAGGTGTCCGAGCAAGGAGTTCGGCACTCCGGAGTAGTGACCACCTAACGCAGTCAAAATCAATTACCTGCACACATAAGACAGTGTGGTCTAGGAAATAATAATAATATATATATATAATCCTTGCATAATTGAATTACGCAAAAATAATTTATTTAAAGAAATGTGGCCTGGCGCCAAAGCCAATGTCGATGCAGGGTGTCAGCGTGACGCAGTGAAGGCGTGACAAAGCCTGAATTTGCAGGGCGGTTCAGGCTCAGGATGCGGCGTTCGCCGAACTATGTACGGAAACTGACCGAACAACCATGCGACCATTTTTAATGTGGCTGCCATTTGATAGACCTGTGTACAGATGATGGAACAAACCAGAGTAATAATTCCTTAGGAAAAATAAACCCAACAAGCAAAAATTGTTAGGATTAATAGCACCTGGTTTATTTGTTGTACCACTTCGAAGAAAAACGACTCCCAAAATAGGGAATCGATCCGCACACCCATTGCCTGATGGGCGATAAAGCGATGACTTGGTGATGCTGGCAAAGGTTGGCTTGCCGAGGCGAAGCCCTCAGTCCAGCTAACTTGACGAAGCTGGTTGGCTGGTGACGCCGAAGTCACCGGAGTATGTTGATGAAGAAATAGCCAAGTCCCCAGTCTAGCCGAGGTGACGGAGCAGGCCGGTGAGGAGTTGTTGTAGCTGCCATGTCAGCCGAGGTGTTGAAGTATTTCTTCATGATGGACATTGGCTCGAAGAAGCAACAGCGCGGCCATGCCGACCCAGGTCATAACTTGTGACGCGGCCAATGCTGGTTTGATGTAGTGGCCATGCGGCGATGCCGGTGTGCCTGCTCCGTGTAATCCATGGGGCGGCGATGTTGGTAATGATTTATCCTTCGCGATTCCGAACTCTTATTTGGCTCGCCGAGGTGAGGATCCAAAGAAGTTGAGGTCGGCTGAAAAAGCGATGACATGTCTAGCACAGGTCGGTAGTCATGGAGCCATATTGCTGGACTGGTTTGACACCAGCGTGATGGCGAATATTACCTCAGAGAAGGATTAAAATTTTATGGGCGCATGTTAAAAACAATGCACAATACCTTAGAAGAAAATTCCTTTTAAAAAGGTTGTCACATATCATGTTCATAAGGAAACATGAATTCGGGTCGGATCCGTATTCGCGCAGGGAAACAGATCTGAAAAGTGATGCACTAATCGGAAGGTTCCCAGAGTTTAGACGGTCGGATCGAGCTGAAATTGTGAGGGGTCGTAGATATGGGAATTCCTCAGCAGATGAACGGTTGGATCTTCCAAAGGACTTCTGAGTAGGGCTCTGGAGACCACGCCCTAAACTCGTCCAGATTCCCGTCTGGATTTGACAGGGCTCTGGTATATCGTAGATTGTGAGTGATTCCTCCATCAGAACTCGACGATATTTTCCAGGGTTGTTGTAGACTCGATTCCGCATAATTCCACTGAAGCGATCGTTAAAACGATACTCCAGGAGGCGGTGGCCGTGGATACGCGTTCGCTGTCCAAAAAAACAGCACGGTCGCCTGAGGGCAATGTTGACGTTGAGCCCCCGAGCTCCATGGACGATTCCTCCATGATCTTGATAGAGATCAGAGTTGGTGTTGATGAAGGCCCTCTTCCGAACATGACGATCGAAGGCAGGGCACAGTCCTCGGTCAAGCCAAGGTGACCAGTCGAACCGGTGATGAAGATGTCGACGTTGCAGTTAATCTGCAGACGAGCCATCGATCCTTTTGTCGATCACACAGCGGAGCTCTCAATGAAAGTACCAATGTCAGTGTCAAAACTGGAGGATCTTGGGTAGGGGGTCCCGAACTGTGCGTCTAAGGATCGATGGTAACAGGAGACATGGGACACGATGTTTACCTAGGTTCGGGCCCTCTAGATGGAGGTAAAACCCTACGTCCTGCTCTTGTTTATATTGATGGAGTATCAAGTACAGAGTTGCTCTACCTCGAGATCATGTGTTGTGGTCTAAAACCTGGCCTCGGCTAATATAACATACCAGAGGCCTAGGATAACAAGAGTCCTAACCGAATATGCCGGTGGGGGAGGAGTCCTTGTCTTGATCACCAAGTCTTGTGGTATCTTCCTTGTATGCGGCAACTGTCTGAATTGGCCCATGAGTATACGGCCATGGGGGTCCTCGGCCCAATCTAACTGACCGGGAGACGACGTGGTGAGTACCCCCTAGTCCAGGTCACCGTCACCTACGCCTGGTTTCCACGCATACCCCGGTTCTTACATAACTGAGCAGGTATTCGGATACACAGCAGACTGTCGGGTCCGGAGGTTGAAGCAAAAAGGTCCGCCATGACAAATGATTTACAATCCGACTAGGGACAATATATGTCACTTGAAGTACAAAGTCACTTAGATTGACTAAATTCTTCTTCTATACCATCCAACAAGCTGTCTAGCATACAGTCCTGTTGAGAATACTTTGTGGCTAATTCTACCTGGTCATAAACCAAACTGACGGAGATTTCTTTCCCGTCAGGCCCCATAGGACCGACCTCGGCCATGTGGTTCGGGTCAGCCTGTGTATACCGCATCTTCACCATGGCGTAGGCTTCCCTTGCACCTTGTCGGCAGGCTGATATCTTCCATAGTCGGAAGCGCCGCCGCGCTCCCTTGAGCTTTTCCACAAGCTCTCTCATGCCTACTAGCAGGGAGGCGGACGGCCACAAGGCTTGGGTAATCCCCTGCATCACCTGCCGCACCTGTTCGTGCAGTTGTGAGAGCTCTGGCAGAAGATTGCCTGTAGACCCGGGCATCTTCTACGTGGGACGACCCGTCAACATACCTGTCGGTGTCAAAACCGGTGGATCTCGGGTAGGGGGTCCCGAACTATGCGTCTAGGCCGGATGGTAACAGGAGGCAGGGGACACGATGTTTTACCCAGGTTCGGGCCCTCTTGATGGAGGTCAAACCCTACGTCCTGCTTGATTAATATTGATGATATGGGCAGTACAAGAGTAGATCTACCACGAGATCAAAGAGGCTAAACCCTAAAACCTAGCCTATGGTATGATTGTTGTTCCTCCTACGGACTAAAACTCTCCGGTTTATATAGACACCGGAGAGGGCTAGGGTTACACAGAGTCGGTTACAATGGTAGGAGATCTACATATCCGTATCGCCAAGCTTGCCTTCCACGCCAAGGAAAGTCCCATCCGGATGCGGGACGAAGTCTTCAATCTTGTATCTTCATAGTCCAGGAGTCCGGCCGAAGATATAGTCCGGCCATCCGGACACCCCCTAATCCAGGACTCCCTCAGTAGCCCCTGAACCAGGCTTCAATGACGACGAGTCCGGCGCGCAGATTGTCTTCGGCATTGCAAGGCGGGTCCTCCTCCAAGTACTTCATAGAAGATTTTGACCACAAAGGTAGTGTCCGGCTCTGCAAAATAAGTTTCCACATATTGCCATAGAGAGAATAATATTTACACAAATCTAATCTGCTAACGTATTCCGTGGCGTGACATCACACCACGGCCAAGTCTTTATTCGAATCGTTTTATCGTCCCACCTCAGCGCGTTTAGCGAGGTGGTTTCCCTGGCACGTCTTGTTAAAGCAGAGATCGTGTCCCCTTATTCCGGGAATCTCATCAATACGGGTGTGGGTAACCCAACCGCGCCATTAACTATGGCGCTTGGGAGATAAGCGAGTTTTACCAGGCTGGTGGGGGCGCATAGTCGCGTCCGCCCATATAAGGGGATAAGGATCCACCTTTTCATCCACGCCTTCTTCCTCCTTTGCCTATCCATTTCCGCGCACTCGAGCTCCAGCACCCAAGTCCGTACACCCCACCTCAACCTTCTCCATCCATGTCCGGAGCGGGAGGCAAGTGGATGGTCTCCTCCGTCACGGAGGGACACATCAAAAGACTGAGGAATGACGGATACTTGTCTAACGACATTGCGCACCGGCTTCCCGAAGAGGGGCAGCTCATCCCCACCCCTAGGCCCCATGAGAGGGTGGTGTTCCTCCCCCATTTCCTCCGCGGACTGGGCTTCCCTCTCCACCCATTTGTCTGGGGGCTCATGTTCTACTATGGCCTGGATTTCCACGATCTGGCCCCGAATTTTGTCCTCAACATCTCGGCGTTTATCGTTGTGTGCGACGCTTTCTTCCGCATCCACCCCCATTTCGGCCTATGGCTCAAGACTTTCAATGTTAAGCCGAAGGTGGTGCGTGGCACCCAAGCGGAGTGCGGAGGCGTCATGGTGGTCAAGATGCCCAACGTCTTATGGTTTGAGGGCTCCTTCGTGGAGTCCCTAAAGGGGTGGCAGTCGGGGTGGTTTTACATCACCGAGCCGCGCGACCCTGAATGGGTCGCAGCCCCCGAGTTTCGATCCGGACCCCCTACGCGGCTCGCCTCCTGGAAAGAGACGGGCCTGTCGTGGGGTAAAAAAGGAGAGCTGACCGGACTCCAAACATGCGTCCAAACCCTGGTGGACAGGAATCTCAAACTTGTCAACGTAGTCCAAGTTATGCTCATCCGTCGGATCCTCCCGTGTCAACAATGGGCTTTCAACCTGTGGGAGTTCGACCCGGCGCGGCACCGAACTCTGAGCAGGCTCTTCGACACGACATACGAAGATGCCTGGAAGGTGCTTTTCAAGGGCGCCGAGGCCCCCGCATCCGCTACCGAGGAACGCTGATTCAGCATGCAGCGTCACGCTCGTGTGGTAAGCTGTTTTCACCTTTTACAGGGTATTAGTTTTTCATAGTTTGACTCCATGCGGGATCTAACTTCCCTTACCTTTGACAGGATTGGCAGGAGACGTCCGGACAGATCAACTTTCTGGCTCCTTTGCTCGAAGGCCCAGCGGACGCTCGCTTGGCGAAGCTACTGGTTCCGGCACCTTACGTGGTGCCTGAGAAGAAGGCCATGGGGACTCGAAAGAGTGCCCGACGCCAGGAGGTGTCGGATTCACCATCCGACGACTCCAAGGCGCACTCCTCCCATGAATACGAGGAGGAGGAAGAAGAGACCTCTCCCCCCCTGTGGGGGGAGGGAAGAAAAGGAAGGCCGCCCCAACCGGGGAGGCCGAAGGGCCCAAGAGGGGGAAGACCCCTCCTCCGGACTACTCCACCAACGTCGATGACGGCGAAGAGGAGTGGCCGCACAGGGCCAAGCCCCTCGCGAAATCATAATTATCCGGATACCAGAGTGATTCATAGTATTCCCACATTGCACAGCTTTTCCTTACGTTGAACATGATTGTGCAGTCCGCCCAAGGCCGGGCTCGACGAGTCATCGAGCGGCTCCCTGGACTCATCGGATGTGAATTCGCTTCCGACGGCTTCCTCCCCCCACCCTACGGACGGCGCCGAGGTGGCGTCCCAACAGGTTCCAAGCCAGGAGGATGTGGTCCTAGAGGCGCCGCAAGGCAACCTCCCGGACTCCAGGCGTAAAGGGGATAGAACCCCCAAGGGCTCCAAGTATGGCCTTGAGCCGGACACCATGTAGGAGCAAGCCTACCGAGCCGGTGACCTCCGTCCAACCGGAGGCACTGGACAATTTGCTGGAGACGCTTAACGGCGCCTCCATCAACGAGGAGCACTGCACTGTTATGAGTGTGGTGATCCAGAAGGTTCGGTCCGCCAAGAGCGGACTAACTGAAGCCTGTGCCAGCCTTCTAACAGACTTTGAGGTAAGTAAAGAATATGTAAAAATATTACTGCATAGACAGTAGCCCCTGATGCTCTGTTCGGCGTTCGGAAAGAAAAGCCGAATAGAGGATCTAATAATCGCAGGAGTGTAACATAATCAAGTCAATATGCGTATGCAGGCTTCGCTGCTGGCCTCCGCCGCACTGACTACGGAGGTGGATACGCTGAAGCAGAACCTCTAGCGGTCCGAGCGAGAGCTCGGCCTAGCCAAGCAGCAGCTCAAGGAGAAGGAAGGTAAGAAATACCTTATTGAAATATGTGAAAGGTGCAATTGCAAAAAGTGACAGGATTAACGCGGCTATTGTAGGGGCCACAACTGAGGTGGCGACCCTTAAGCAAGCACTGTCCGAGGCCGAAAAGAGGGCGGCCACAGAGCACACTAAGCGAGAGAAGCATGAGACGTAGGTTGGCGAGTTGCGGCAAGAGCTCCAGGCTCTCATGAAAAACATGAGAGTTTGGAGCTTGACTCGAAGACGCGAGAGTCTGAGCTCGCGGCGGCCATTGGAGATGCCAAGTCTGCCAAGGCCGAAGCCCAGAAGGCCCTCCAGGAGGTTGAGGCAATAAAAAAGATAGTGGCGGTAAGGCATTCTTTATGCAAAGCAAGTACTTAAAAGTGAATTACTTGTCACTTACCCGAATCCGGAGCTCTCCAGGAGCATTCACAGACTTGCCACGTAGCGTGTCGGATGCCGCCGCCTTCTACCGCGCCGAGGAGGGAAGCTCGACGGAGAAGGTGTTCTGGTCTCAGTATGCTAAGGCCAAACACCCGGTGCCCTTAAGCAACCAGCTGAAACAGCTGGTCGAGCTCCATAAGGTGGCCGAACAGGCCATGAAGGGCCTCCTAGTCTGCCTGTGGCCTGGAGAGGCCATGCCTGGGAGCTACTTCGGGCTGGTGAGGCGGCTGGTGGAGGCCTATCCAAGGCTTGAAGTCATCAAGCGCTCCGTATGCATCGAGGGTGCCCGTAGGGCGCTTGCCCGTGCGAAGGTGCACTTGGCCAAGCTAGATGCTGAGAAGCTTGTGAAGGACGGGCCACCGCCGGGCAAGGAGCATCGCAAGCCCGAGATGTATTATGAGGGCGTTCTGAAGGGTGCCCGCCTTGTGGTGGATGAATGTTCCATGAATGCAATTTTTGAGTGAACTCGCTCGTTTTGTCCTGTGCGCTGAAAACTTGTTCATGTGCGCTAAGCAATGCTTTTTGAATTTAAAATATTACCTTCTGTGCGGCCGTTTATCAAATTTGAGAGATGGCGAGTCGTCGGCTTCTGCCCCCATGGCACGAGTGCTGGGGTGTTCGGGATAAACATGAGCGCTCTTTTTCCCATTCTTGGGTCCTTCGAGGGAGGCGCTCAACACAACGAACAAGGCAATCGGACTATAGTGCTTGAACACTCTCACTTAGCCATAGAATTCTATAATTTTAAATTTCGGCGAAGCCCCTAGTGTTCGGAAGACCGAGTTCGGGGCGCTATCCACGCCTAGGCCGGATAAAGCCGACTCCTCGCTCTAAGCGGCATAAGTCTTTAGGGACTCGAAAACCTCTCGAACAGCGACCAGCTCTTGCCTCATCATGACGGTCAGTTTTAGCTTTCTCTACTGAGGTGCTTAGCCAGCTCAACTGGGGCACAATCGCAGTAGTTCTCCTAGTGCTACCTTAGCCGATATAACGGAACGTAAGGTACCAAAACATAGGAGCCAGGCAAACCCAACATTTGACCCAAGACATGATTCGGAGCCGATGCATATAATGCTATAAGTTTGGGGTGCCGCACTTGTGAAAGTGTTCGGACTTCTCACGCCGTATTGTGGGGTACTTGAGCCCCTAGCATATTGGCCGTACCAAAGTGTATGGGTGCAACATGTCATTAATGAACATATATTCGTAAAAAAGGTAATGCAATAATAGACGAAAGCTATGCATTGTTTATTTAGAAAAGCTGTGATCAAAGCAGAACGATAAAAATAGTGCGATAAGCAAAAGATGGGCTATCAAATATTTCCTTTCCAGGGGCGAGCTGCGGAATGTTATGCGAAACAGTTATACTGCTCGTTATAGAGACCACCTTAGAGATCCGTAGTGCGGCGTAGCTTTCTGCTTCCCTAGTTGTATCGTTTGTGCGGCAATTGTACTGCCGGACAAGCCTTCCGAAGAATGGAGTCCTGAAAATAAGAGAAAATTAAGAAATCGGCAGCCCCTAGTGCGGTTTAAGCCGCGTTTCGGGCGTGCCGTGATGGTGCCCCTCCCCCTGTGCCCATGGTATTTCTAGAGCGTAGTTATGTACGCGCAACACTAGTTTCACAAGTTCGCGAGGGCTGGGGTTGGGGCCGCATTGCTACGCTTGCTCGGAACATGCCAGGCGGTCTTGTTGTAGGTTACTCCGGGCGCGCTTGACGGTGTCCGGATGTTTAATGGCCGGACTGGAGAATTGCCTTGAGAGGCTGCTTTGTACTTCCGCTGCGATAGCCGCCATATGCTCCTCCGTTCGGAGAGAGCGTTCGGTGTTTCCATTGACCGTGATGACGCCTCGAGGGCATGGCATCTTGAGCTTGAGGTATGCGTAGTGCGGCACCGCATTGAACTTGGCAAATGCGGTTCGCCCGAGCAGTGCGTGATAGCCACTGCGGAACGGGACTATGTCGAAGATTAACTCCTCGCTTCGGAAATTATCCGGAGATCCAAAGACCACTTCAAGTGTAACTGAGCCTGTACAATTGGCTTCTACACCTGGTATGACGCCATTAAAGGTTGTCTGGTGGGTTTAATCCTCGAGGGATCGATGCCCATTTTCCGCACTGTATCCTGACAAAGCAGGTTCAGGCTGCTGCCGCCGTCCATAAGGACTCTAGTGATGTGAAATCCGTCAATAATTGGGTCTAGAACCAATGCGGCGAATTCGCCATGACGGATGCTAGTGGGGTGGTCCCTTCGATCAAAAGTGATCGGGCAGGAAGACCATGGGTTGAACTTTGGGGCGACTGGCTCCATCGCGTATACGTCCCTTAGCACACGCTTCGGCTCCCTCTTGGGGACGTGGGTTGCGTATATCATGTTCACCGTCCACACTTGTGGGGGAAAACCTTTCTGTCCACTATTGTTCGGTGGCCGGGGCCCCTCCTCATCATCGCTATGCAGCCCCTTGTCTCTGCTTTCGGCATTTAACTTGCTTGCCTGCTTGAACACCCAACAATTCCTGTTGGTGTGATTGGCTGGTATTTCGGGGGTGCCATGTATCTGGCATGAGCGGTCGAGTATTCGGTCCAAACTGGACGGGCCCGGAGTATTTCTTTTGAATGGATTTTTCTGCTGACCTGGTTTAGAGCCTTTGAATCCGGCATTAACTACCGTATCCTCAATATTGTCGCCGTTAATGTGGCGCTTTTGCTTGTTGCGACGCGACCTGCCACTCCAGTCCTTGGTATCCGAAATACCAGGGCTCTTGGTCATGTTATTGCTGCGAGCGAGCCAGCTGTCTTCTCCCGCGCAAAAGCGGGTCATAAGTGTCGTGAGGGCTGCCATAGATTTCGGCTTTTCCTGTCCTAGGTGCCGTGCGAGCCACTCGTCGCGGATGTTATGCCTGAAGGCTGCTAGGGCCTCTGCGTCCGGACAGTCGACGATTTGATTTTTCTTGGTTACGAACCGTGTCCAGAATTGTCTGGCCGATTCCTCTGGCTGCTGAATTATGTGGCTTAGGTCATCGGCATCTGGTGGTCGCACATAAGTGCCCTGGAAATTGTTGAGGAATGCGGCTTCCAGGTCCTCCCAACAACCAATTGATTCTGCTGGCAAGATGTTAAGCCAATGCTGACCTGGTCCTTCAAGCTTGAGTGGGAGGTATTTGATGGCGTGTAGGTCATCACCGCGGGCCATGTGGATATGAAGGAGATAGTCCTCGATCCATACCGCAGGATCTGTTGTGCCATCATATGATTCGATGTTCACGGGTTTGATACCCTCGGGGATTTGATGATCCATTGCTTCATCTGTGAAGCATAGTGGGTGTGTGGCGCCTCTATACTGGGCTATATCATGACGCAGCTCAAACGAGCTTTGTCTACTGTGTTCGGCCTGGCCGGATTTACTATATCCGGCGTGACGAGTACCGTGTCGTGCCGTGGGGCGCCCATGTGATCTGTAGATCGATCTTGTTTGACTTGCCTTGTCCTCCAATATGTCTCACAGGTCTGGCGCATTTTCCCATGCCTTGGTATTTTTTGAGCGGCACCGGGGTGCGGCTTGAGTGGAGGGCCGAGAGGCCTCTCTGTCGCGGCCACGGGGTGGCCGGTCGGCCGCATCATGTGCTGGTGATTTAGGTGCTTCCTCCTTTAATTGGGTTAGCAACCTGCGCTTTGGGTAGCTCTTGGAGGGGCGTTCGAGTTCATACTCTTCGGCCGCAAGGACTTCAGTCCTTCTGTCGGCTAGCAAATCTTGATCAGCTCTAAGTTGTTGCTGTTTTTTCTTGAGGCTGCTCGCCATGGCATAAGCCTACGTTTGAAACGCTCTTGTTCGACGGGATCCTCCGGAACGACAAATTCATCGTCGTCAAGGCTTGCCTCGTCTTCGGAGGGAGGCATATAATTATCGTCCTCGACCTCTCTGCCTGCCGCTCCCTCATGAGGGCTGGCTTCTCTATCCTCCTGTGATGAATCTTGCTGGAGGTGGTTGTCTTCGGCACTGTCCGGGGTGTTATTATCCCCAGTGCCGGAATCACCATTTTTGTTTTGGCGGGATTCAGAGCGTCGCCGCTGACGCCGGCGCATAGGCTACTTCTTGGAGGGGTCATCCTCCGCTGTTCCATCGCCATTACCTTCTTTTGGGGTGTCCACCATGTATATATCATACGACGAGGTGGCTTTCCAGTGCCCTATAGGCGCTGGTTCTTGATCGTCTCCTGCATCGGCATCCATACCGTCGATGTCTTCGGAGTCGAAGTCGAGCATGTCGGTTGAATCATCGACAGTGGCTACGAAGTGGGTGGTGGGTGGGCTTTGAATTTCTTCATCATCCGCATCCCAACCTTGCCGACCATAGTCCGGCCAGGGCTCTCCTGACAAAGAGAGAGAGAGAATTTAGTGAATTTAGAATATCGTCGAAGGGCGAGTGCCGAAAGATGTCCGCGGCGGTGAACTCCATGATCGGCGCCCAATCGGGTTCGATCGGTCGGGGCGCACAGGGCTCGGAGTCCGGAGAGGAGTCCTGCTCCTTGGAGTCACGGGCTTCACAGAGAATAGGGCTGGTGTTTGGCTCGATCGCCGTAGAGATTGCAGCCCCCGAGGCAGTGTCTAACCACCCATCCTCGGTTGGTGTAATCGGCTCCGAGCTAGGGGTCGAAGTGGACACGGGTGCGGCCTCCAGGGCACTGTTCGGTGTTAGAGCTAAATCATGCCCATCGTGACAGTGCGGCGCGCTCGGCTGTGGCTCAAATCCGTCGAAGATCAAGTCTCCGCGGATGTCGTCCGTGTAGTTCAAACTTCCAAATCTGACCTGATGGCCAGGGGCGTAGCTTTCGATCTGCTCCAGATGACCAAGCGAATTGGCCCGCAGTGCAAAGCTGCCGAATACGAAGACCTGTCCGGGGAGAAAAGTCTCACCCTGGATCGCATCGCTATTGATGATCGGAGATGCCATCGGGCCTAAAAGTGACGACACAGAGGAACTCTCAATGAAAGCACCAATGTCGGTGTCAAAACCGGTGGATCTCGGGTAGGGGTCCCGAACTGTGCGTCTAGGCCGGATGGTAACAGGAGGCAGCGGACACGATGTTTTACCCAGGTTCGGGCCCTCTTGATGGAGGTAAAACCCTACGTCCTGCTTGATTAATATTGATGATATCGATAGTACAAGAGTAGATCTACCACGAGATCAGAGAGGCTAAACCCTAGAAGCTAGCCTATCGTATGATTGTTGTTCCTCCTACGGACTAAAACTCTCCGGTTTATATAGACACCGGAGAGGGCTAGGGTTACACAGAGTCGGTTACAATGGTAGGAGATCAACATATCCATATCGCCAAGCTTGCCTTCCACGCCAAGGAAAGTCCCCTCCGGATGCGGGACGAAGTCTTCAATCTTGTATCTTCATAGTCCAGGAGTCCGTCCGAAGATATAGTCCGGCCATCCGGACACCCCCTAATCCAGGACTCCCTCAATACCTACAGATATAACTCGGTCAGCCGGTTTCTTCGCCGAACTCTATAAAAGTTCGTTCAAGCACTTACTAAAAATGTCGCGTCGAAGCCTCTTATTCTCCTTTACGGAGTCAGCAAGCTGGGTCCGAACATCTTTTAGTTCAATGCTCAGCCGGGTATTGGCTTCTTGGAGATCGTTTTTCTCCCGCCTAACTTTCGTAAGCACGCGCTCGCCAGCATTTAGCTGTCGTTGAGCATGTTGTTCATCCGGATTCACTCCGGGAAATATCTGCATAATCTATTGTTATATTTGCATGCATGCCGCATACTACCTGATAACTGACATTCTTTGCAATGAAAACAAGTGTTACCAGATGGGGCCTTCTCGGACTCCTTCACCGCGGCAATTGCAGCCTGAAGCTGGGCTTTGCACTGCTCCAACTCTAGAGACAACTGGGTATTCTTCTCCGTAAGAACCTATGCAAACAATGATCCTTAAATCAGTTATGCCAACTGTTTCAAGTCTCAGGAGCTACTGACATACATAATTATTAGATTTCCTTACCAGTATATCTCTTACATACTGGTCCGTGGCTCTGGCAAGGCCATTTTGAGCAGCTCGGATTTATGCATCTCCTGAGTTGAAGGCATCGAACGCCTCTTGGGAGAAACAAGCCTCACGGTGTACGGCCCAGCGACGCCTGTGATTCATGGCGCTCTCCACTTTGGAATATGTAGCGGATAGCCTATCTGCATCCTCTGTAGGAGGAACATCCGGCGTTGACCCCATGTTAGCGTCTGCCTCTATGTCCGGCTCTGGAGCCCGACTGGTGGAGGCGTGACCAGCAACCTCTTCGGGTATAGTCCGGCGAGCATTTTTCCTATTAGGGAACATGTGCGTTATTATATTTTAAAAGACGACTACCACGTAGCAGGGTTCTCTTTTGTACCTCTGCGACGGCGTCTCAGTCCTGACCGCCTTCCTTTTGAGCCTAACCAGATTCGATGCCCCTTGTTGGTGAGTCACTGCGGGTTCGGCACGGCGTCCCGAGGGCCTTCCCTATAAGACATCGTATGTGTGCGGTAGGTGAAGTGCAGAAAAAGGGATCCTTTTTGGAAGTTAGGGCTTCGGATTTACTTACATGCGATGCGGGGAGTAGTCCAGGGTAATCGGCTATGATGGACACCAAGGTACCGTTGATGAGCTCCACAAATGTGTTTGGATCTTCTTCAAGTCCGGGGTTGAGGGTCCGGTCAGGATCCTCTGGTTGTGGAGACGGGTTGTGGACCTCCTTCACAGATTTTTGCAGTTCCTGTTATGAAATAGCAAGGTAAATGCTCATGACAAAGAATGCGGAAAGGTTTGGAGTGGAAAATAGCAGCTCACCCAGCTTGGGGGGTTGTACATGGAGAATCCATCCCGTGGCTTAATATGGATGAACTCCTCTTCTTCTCCTTTATACAAATCGGACAGTATCTTCGCTAGGGCAGCGGCAGAGTCCGGACCCTTGCGACCGCAGCGGATGGCGTCGTCTTCTCCATTGAAGTGCCACATGGGTTGTCCCTGATATTGAAGCGGCTGCACCCCCCGCATTATACATATGGACATAACCTTGGTTATTGTCAATCCTGATTTGGCCAGCATTTCTATCTGGCCCATCAGGTAAAGGACTTCCCGTTATCTTCCACCTGGGGGCTCCGAGGGCACCAGCTGCGACATTTCTTCAAAGGGGCATTGCTGAACTCGAGAAGGCCCATCTGAATAAGATCTGAAAGGGGGACGTCCTCCATGTAAAACCACTCCAAAGGCCGGTCTTCGGACATCTTCTTCGAGGTACTGGATAGGTATCCGATCCCGGCGAGGCGCCATATTTCGGCTCCGCCCACTTGATATATTGACCCCTTCTGTGTACGGGGCACAAGGCAGAATAGCCGCTGCCATAGATCGAAATGAGCTTCGCAGCCCAGAAACAGCTCGCAAAGGGCGACGTAGCCAGCAATGTGTAATATGGAAGCGGGGGTAAAGTTATGTAACTGGAGGCTATAGAACTCCAGGAGCCCGCGGAGGAACGGATGAATTGGAAACCTGAGTCCCCTTAATAAGAAAGGGACAAGGCATACTCGCTCCCCATTGGACGGGTTGGGTAAGCTCTCCGCTTGCTCCCCGCCATTATAGGCGGTGAGCCCGGCTTGGACGGGGACCATATACGCTGGAGGGAGAAATCCCTGGGTCTATAACTCTACTAATTAGCTGTGAGGGACGGAACACTTCTTCCAATCGCCGGGCTTATGGCTACAGGAACGAGAGGAGGAGCTGCGATGGCCGGCCATGTTGGAGTGGATTTTTTCGGGCGCACTCCGACGGATACTCGCTGTGGGAGGATGGTGTGATCTAGATCTGAGAATCCCCGTCTCTTTAATAGACAGTTTACTCACATGGTTAGGGTAGCAAATGTAAAAATGCCCTGGTTTCTCGCATTCACTCGACGCGTGAAAGATAGCCATTATTAGGCACGGAAGCCAAGGAGTGCAACATTTATGGGAGGCCGAACACTACTCAACAGGAACCTAGACTTTGGAGAACCCGCCTTGCAATGCCGAAGACAATTTGCACGTCGGACTCATCATCGTTGAAGCCTGGTTCAGGGGCTACTAAGGGAGCCCTGGATTATGGGGTCCTCGGATGGCCGGACTATATACTTTAGCCGGACTATTGGACTATGAAGATACAAGATTGAAGATTCCGTCCCGTGTCCGGATGGGACTCTCCTTGGCGTGGAAGGCAAGCTTGGCAATACGGATATGTAGATCTCCTCCCTTGTAACCGACTCTGTGTAACCATAGCCCCCTCCGGTGTCTATATAAACCGGAGGGTTTAGTCCGTAGGGAAACAACAATCATACCATAGGCTTGCTTCTAGCATTTATCCTCTACGATCTCATGGTAGATCAACTCTTGTAATACTCATATCATCAAGATCAATCAAGCAGGAAGTAGGGTATTACCTCCATCGAGAGGGCCCGAACCTGGGTAAACATCGTGTCCCCTGCCTCATGTTACCATCTGCCTTAGACGCACAGTTCGGGACCCCCTACCCGAGATCCGCCGGTTTTGACACCGACAGTGGACGAGAGAGTGTCATGGCGGTAGATCCGTTTTGTTGGAACGCCGTTGGTCCACACGTATGGGAGTGCGAGGCCATGGGTTCCGTGGTGTGGGTACAGTGTGCTAACCTCTGTAGAGTGTGTATTCAATCTATCGACAGCACAATGTCATATTCTGCAATGTCTTAATTATGAACAATGTCATATCATTCTACTATTATTTAAACTGTCTCTTTATTTGCCAATCTGAAATGGGATAAATTGACAGCACACTAACCATTGATACTTATGAATTCTTGATTTGTAATCAAGTGATGTCGTGAAGCTGCCAACTCCTTCACAATGTCATTTCCTGCAATGTCTTGACCTGAACAATACCATATTGTGTTAATGCAATTTTAAAATGTGTCACTTTATTGGTTAGTAAGAAATGTGATGAATTGTCAGAACCGATACTTTTATGTGCAAAACCTGTCATCTATCTGCTTGTTCATCTTTCAGAGTGAGGAGGATATAAGTGTTAAACAAGCGCAGTCTCATCAGCTTGCTCAGCTGCTTGCGCTGCAGCTCTCCAGTGGGGCTTACCTTTCTTGAACTCTATTGAAGTGCTGTCGGTTTTGTATATTATTTTGTCGGCATGTTTAGTTGCACTGGTGGCGATCTTTGATGCCCTGTGTATGTAATCTGATGTCTGCTTGTGCTTTATTATCATAGTGGTGAACTTTGATGCCCAGTGGATGTAATATGCCGTAATTTCTTTATTGTATAGTCTAGGTTTTTTTTATTCACAATGCTGCAGTTATTTTGCTGTATATATATCCTGCCTTCGCAGTAAACCGGCCAAACTGTAAAAATACGGTACATAATCGAGTCGTCATGCAATCATGATGTATGATCCGCATCATGGGCCCCATCATCTTGGTACAATATAAGGCCTAAATGTAAACTGGCCCACTAGTAGATTCAGGCCTTTACTAGGCTGAGTAAACCGCCGGCCCTCTTTTCGAGAGAAAACTCAATGGGCTTTTAGGAGGCTGAGAAGTAGGTTGGGCCTGAAACGTGCCGAACAGCTCACGGGCTGGCAGCAGCCCGAAATGGACCCCGACCCATGATTGTACCAATCAAATCACGGGCTTTTAACAGGCCAAAATTGTCGTGGCCCTTGTTTGGCCCAATCATATTATCGGCTGCGAGCAGGCCGGATGCAAACCGGGCCATGGTTAGGCCCAACTATATGACGGGCTTTTAACATGCCGAAATTAATATAGGGCCGATATGTTAAACAGGCCCTTAACAGGCCGAAACTACTATCAGACCGAATTACTAAATTGGCCTTTAGAAAGTGGGCCCAAAAGCATAGCGTCCAGTTGACGGGCCGAATCTGATATGGGCCATAATTTAGCCCAAAGCCTCTTAAAGGGTCGGACCTGATCTGGGCCGTAATTTGGCCTAGAACATGGTAGACTTTTAACGGGCCGGATCTCATATGGGCCATTGTTAGGCCTGGAACATGGCAGGCCATTAATGGACCGGATCAAATATGGGCCGGCATTTGGCCCAAAACATGGCAGCTAGTTAATGGGCTGGCCTACTAGGGTCCTCAAAATCTTGTGGGCCTACAGCTGGGCTGGCCCATTAATGTCGGCGAAATCTCGTGGGCCTTTAGCTACGCCGCCCCATTATGGTCCACAAAAATCTTGTGGGCCTTCACCAAGGCCGGCCCATTATGGCCCGCAAAAATCTTGTGGGCCATTACCTGGGCCGGCCCATTATGGCCCGCAAAATCTTGTGGGCCTTTAGCTGGGCCAGCCCATTATGGTCCGCAAAATCTGGCGGGCCTTTAGTTGGGCCGACCCATTTAAACTTTATGGGCCACTTTTGGGCCGGTCCACGTGTGAACATATCATAGGTGCATCTCGCCCATTGGATGAGTGACACATGTGCCAACGCGGAGCTGACACGTGTTTCCGTCAGCCAATCATAATTTTACACGTGGAAAATCCCCATTGGTCTGGGCTGTTAACGGGTTATCGGATCCAAAACCGGACCCGATAGCTTAACGGCGTTCCGTTACGGTGGATGCCACGTGTTGGTCACGCTTGACGAAAGCACTTCTGTGACGCGCGATTTATTGTCATGGAAGTGGACACTTCTGTGATGATAATTTTGGTAATGTCATGGAACACTTCTATGACAGCACAGGTATGACTATCTTGATTCTGTCATAAAATTGTCATGGATGTACATGCATGACAGAAAACGTGACCTACTGTGACAAACACGTATCATCATGGAAGTGTATTTTTTTGTAGTGGAGAGCGCGATGAATCATCAGCGACGGAAAGAGGCCATGTGCGACCTAAGTTTCACCGAAGAGGTGTTCAATGCCCTCAGCTCTGCAGATGCATAAACCCGAGCTGCTCAGGATGGACTTGCCGGGGCCACTCACCAGCTTTCAAAGTATATGCGGGTAAGTACTTTGTGTAGATTCAATACCATGTGCGAATAGCCCCCGAGACTTGAAGCAGCTGGCCCAACTAATTTAAGGGTCGTTATATCATCAGGTACTCACAGAGAAAAATAGCTTGCTATCAAAGGAGCTTCAAGAATGCAGGACCAAGCTAACTGTTGTCACTGCCAAACTGGAAGATTTGAAGAAATCCCAAAAGGCGCCGGTGATCGTCTCCGTCGTATCTACTTTTCCAAACACTTTTGCCCTTGTTTTGGACTCTAACTTGCATGATTTGAATGGAACTAACCAGGATTGGTGCTGTTTTCAGCAGAATTGCTATGGTGTTATTTATGTGCAGAAACAAAAGTTCTCAGAATGACCTGAAACTTCACGGAACATCTATTCGGAAATAATAAAAAATCCTTGCAAAAGATGAAGACCAGGGGGCCACCACCTGTCCACGAGCGTGGGGGGGGCCCTACCTCGTGGGCCCCCTGGAGCTCCTCTGACCTCAACTCCAACTCTATATATTTGGTTTCAGGGAGAAAAAAATGAGAGAGAAGGATTCATCGCGTTTTACGATACAGAGCCGCCGCCAAGCCCTAAAACCTCTCGGGAGGGCTGATCTGGAGTCCGTTCGGGGCTCCGGAGAGGGGAATCCGTCACCATCGTCATCATCAACCATCCTCCATCACCAATTTCATGATGCTCACCGCCGTGCGTGAGTAATTCCATCGTAGGCTTGCTGGACGGTGATGGGTTGGATGAGATTTATCATGTAATCGAGTTAGTTTTGTTAGGGTTTGATCCCTAGTATCCACTATGTTCTGAGATTGATGTTGCTATGACTTTGCTATGCTTAATGCTTGTCACTAGGGCCCGAGTGCCATGATTTCAGATCTGAACCTATTATGTTTTCATCAATATATGAGAGTTCTTGATCCTATCTTGCAAGTCTATAGTTACCTATTATGTGTTATGATCCGTTAACCCCGAAGTGACAATAATCGGGATACTTACTGGTGATGACAATAGTTTGAGGAGTTCATGTATTCACTATGTGCTAATGCTTTGTTCCGGTACTCTATTAAAAGAAGGCCTTAATATCCCTTAGTTTTCATTAGGACCCCGCTGCCACAGGAGGGTAGGACAAAAGATGGCATGCAAGTTCTTTTCCATAAGCACGTATGACTATATTCGGAATAGACGCCTACATTACATTGATGAACTGGAGCTAGTTCTGTGTCACCCTTGGTTATGACTGTTACATGATGAACCGCATCCAACATAATTCTCCATCATCGATCCATTGCCTACGAGCTTTCCATATATTGTTCTTCGCTTATTTACTTTTCCGTTGCTATTGCTATCAACACTACAAAATACCAAAAACATTACTTTTGCTACCATTACCTTTTTCTACCATTACCACTACTATCATATTACTTTGCTACTAAATACTTTGCTGCAGATATTAAGTTTCCAGGTGTGGTTGAATCGACAACTCAGCTGCTAATACTTGAGAATATTCTTTGGCTCCCCTTGTGTCGAATCAATAAATTTGGGTTGAATACTCTACCCTCGAAAACCGCTGCGATCCCCTATACATGTGGGTTATCAAGACTATTTTTTGGCGCCGTTGCCGGGAAGCATAGCTCTATTCTTTGAGTCACTTGGGATTTATATATGCTTATCATTATGAAGAACTTGAGAGATCGAAAAACCAAGATTTATCCCTCAGCTGCGTGGGGAGGTAAGGAACTGCCATCTAGCTCTGCACTTGATTCACCTTCTATTTTGAGTAAGCTTGCGACACCTAAACCTGCTTATGCTATTCGTTCTGATATGTCGCATGTTATTGATGATGCCACTTCTGCTATGCATGATACTTACGATGAAACTACTTCTATGCTTGATACTACTGTGCCACTTGGTGAATTTCTTGATGAACAACTTGCTAGGGCTAGAGAGAATGAAAATATTGAATCTGATAATATTGATGAAAGTGATGATGAAGACTTGCTCATTATTCCTAAGGGTTATGTTTTTGATAAAGAAGCTTCTTTAGCTATTTTAGCTTGCAAAGATAGTTATGAACTTAAGAGGTTATAAGCTAAATGGAATAAGCAATCTCTAAATGCTAGGATGAAACCTGGCCCTGCTTTTGCTACTTCACCTATCTTTGTTACTGATAAGGATTATGAATTCTCTATTGATCCTGATATAATTACTTTGGTTGAATCTGAAACTGTTGTGGCACATCTTACTAAATTAAATGATATAGCCACCCTGTTCACTAATGATGAGAGAACTCGTTACTTTTATATCCTTAAAATATTTCCGTTCTCATTAAAGGGTGATGCTAAGATATGGTTTAATTGTCTTGATCCTGGTTGTGTGCGTAGTCCCCAGGATATGATTTATTACTTCTCTGCTAAATATTTCCCTTCTCATAAGAAACAAGTTGCTTTAAGGGATATATATATATATATAATTTTGTGCAAATTGAAGAAGAGAGTCTCCCACAAGCTTGGGGGAGGCTTCTCCAATTACTTAATGCTTTGCCTGATCATCCTCTTAAGAAAAATGAAACACTTGATATCTTTTATAACGGACTAACCGATGCCTCCAGAGATTACCTGGATAGTTGTGTTGGTTCTGTTTTCAGGGAAAGAACGCGGGATGAAGCTGAAATTCTATTGAGTAATATGTTGACAAATTAAAATAATTGGACACTTCCTGAACCAATTCCTGAGCCTATTCCTAAAACAACTCCAAAGAAGAGAGGTGTTCTATTTCTCTGTCCTGAAGATATGCAAGAGGCAAAGAAATCTATGAAAGAAAAAGGTATTAAAGCCGGAGATGTTAAGAATTTACCTCCTATTGAAGAAATACACGGTCTTAATTTACCGCCTGTTGAAGAAACATAAGATCTTAATCCATTACCTATTGAAGAAGTACATGGTCTTCATAACCCGACACAGGTAGTAAAGGTAAATTCTCTCTATAGATATGATAAAGCTGAAATCCCATTTACTAAGTTTGCTAGCCCATGCATAGATGAGTTTGATAAATTTATGGTTAAGCAAGAAGATTTTAACGCTTACTTTGGTAGACAATTGAAATACAATTCAAATATGCTTGAACACTTGGGTAATTATATGGCTAATGTCAAAGGTGAACTTAAACTTATTAGTAAACATGCTTCTATGGTTACCACTCAAGTAGAACAAGTACTTAAAGCTCAAAATGATTTGCTCAATGAATTGAATAGTAAGAATAATGATAACGTTGTTAGAGTTATGACAAGAGGTGGTAAAATGACTCAGGAACCTTTGTATCCTGAAGGCCATCCTAAGAGAATTGAGCAAGATTCTCAGAGAAATAATATAGATGCACCTAGTCCTTCTAAAAGGAAGAAAAAGAAAAATGATAGGACTTTGCATACTTCTAGTGAACCTATTATTGATACACCTGAGAATCCAAATGATATTTCTATCTCTGATGCTGAAACACAATCTGGTAATGAACCTGAAACTAGTGATAATGTTAATGATAATGTTCATGATGATGCTCAACCTAGTAATGATAATGATATAGAAATTGAACCTGTTGTTGCTCTTGATAACCCACAATCAAAGAATCATCGTTATGATAACAAAGACTTTGTTGCTAGGAAACACGGTAAGGAAAAAGAGCCTTGGGTTCAGAAACCCATGCCTTTTCCTCCCAAACCATCCAAGAAAAAGGATGATGAGGATTTTGAGCGCTTTACTGAAATGATTAGACCTATCTTTTTGCGTATGCGATTAACTGATATGCTCAAAATGAATCCTTATGCTAAGTATATGAAAGATATTGTTACAAATAAAAGAAACATACCTAAAGCTGAAATTTCCACCATGCTTGAAATTTCCACCAACTATACCATGCTCCATTAAAAGAAACTATGTTAAAACTGCTTTATGTGATCTTGGAGCCGGTGTTAGTGTTATGCCTCTCTCTTTATATCGTAGACTTGATTTGAATAAGTTGACACCTACTGAAATATCTTTGCAAATGGTTGATAAATCAACGGCTATATGTCGGGGGCTTGGTGCGACATATGCCAACGGATGGCTTATCATGGTGGGGGCGAGTAGAACATATGCCAACGGATGGCTTACCCTGTTCCTCGCCGACCGGGCGGAGAGCGATGTCGACGACCCCGATCTGGGGGCGGTGGCTCTGGAAGATGACATCGAGGGGGGAGGAGGAACAGAGGGCGACTTCAGGCCTTCGGCCACTTTCGCCGACTGGCCTGACGATGATGCTGAGGGAGAAGTCGCCCCTCGCCATCGGCCAGGAGCCAGCCAGCCGGGCGCGGGTTCTTCTGCCGCGCCGGGCACTCCAGGAGGCGGGAAGAAGCGCAGGGCCATGCCGACCTTGTTCGGCAGTCGGCCGAAGAAGCCCAAGGGTTCGGCTGCGGTGACCCGGCGGGACGAGGCTGCCGCGAAGGCCATCCGCTTCCGTAAGGAAGTGAAGAAGCCGCAGTTGGTCTCCGCGTAAGTATTCTGTCTTCAAAGTTTTATTCTTTCTTCGTGATTTGTCTGAGTCTCTGCTTGCCCCTCTTGCTCCAGGGCTCCCCTCTCTCTTGAGAGGGTCACCGCTGCCTCCGTCATGGGGTCAGCGGAGACGTCGGCCACCACTCAGCGGATTGACCCCATTGCTGACCTCTGGGAGGCGACGGAGCGGAATGCGCAGGAGAAGCGCAACAAAGAAGAGGCCCTCCGCCTGGAGAAGGCGGAGGCCGACAGGGCGGAGGCCTCTGCTAAGAAAAAACCAGCGGAGGCCGAAGCCACCGCCGCAGTGAAGCAGCAGGCTGAGGAAGCCGCTCGCCGCCAGTCGGCAGTGCTCGTCACCCCGTTGCACTCTGCGCCGCTGCCTCCAGAGTTCACGGGGCAGACTGGGGAAGCCGGCGGGGAGAAGCCCGTCGTGGAGGGGGAGGGCGGTGACCCCTGTACGCCGGATGCGAACGTTCCACCTCCGCCGCCGTCTGAAGGTGCGCAGGGCGAGCAGCCGGCGGGCCCTCCGGTGCCGCCGACCAAAGATGAGGCTGTGGCGAGGCTACTCCTCCAAGTCGGCTCGCCAACGCGCCGCCGTCTGGAGAAGGCGACTTCGGCGCCCCGTCCCCTGGAAATCGGCGCTGCCAGCTCGGCGATCCCAGACGCCGAGGCAACGAGCGCCGTGCCCATGGGGTGGGTGCGAGGAGGCGGCATAGGGCCGCTGAACCAGGCGCTTCTGGACGTCCAGGCGAAGCTTCGTGCCGAGGGCGATGCTCTCCAGAATTGCACCAAGGCGTACCTAGCGTTGCGGGCAGCCGTCCGGGTATGTTTTCCCTTTTGGCCTTTGTTTTTCTTGTTCCTCTCCGTGGGGGCGCGCCAGCGCACCTACTGGGTGTAGTCCCTGAGTTTCGGGCTGGCTACTGAGCAGGCAGCCCGGAACTCCAATTGATGAACTCTGGGTATTAACTTTTTGTCTGAAACATTCGTCACAGGATTACCACAACCTCTGCGTCACTGCCTTCAACCGTAACGTTGAAGAGCTGGGCAAGCGGACTGCCGATCTGTCGAAGAGCCGGAGCAAGTCCTTTTCCTTCTTCGCGGGGGCGCGCTGGCGCACCTGCGGGCTGTAGTACCCGAGATTCGGGCCGACTGCTGTGCAGTCGGGCCGGATCTCCCCGGCGACCTTCTTTACTGGTGGCTTGACGCCTTCTTTCTTTCTTCTTCTCAGGGGCCAACGCTGCTCTTCAACAGCAGCTGAGCGACGCCATCTCCGCTTTGCGCGCCAAAGAGGAGGAGTGCAGCAAGCTCGCCATGGAGCGCGATCTGCTGGCCACTCAATTGGCAGAGCAGAAGGAGCTGCTTGTGAAGTCGCAGCGGGAGGCGGAGGAGACGGAAACCGCCCTCTTGGCCGAGTTCGCGAGCGAGTGCTCCTCCTGGTCTGACAAGGAGGCGTAGCTGTCCTCCGGCTTCCACGAGATTGAAGACATCGTTGATGGTGAGCCTCTTTATTTTCTTTCTTCGAGCTGCCGATTTAAGTCGTGCGGACTCCTGGTTTTTGACTAGCTTCTTCGTTTCTTCGCGTCTTTGCAGACTTCTTCCCTGGGCAGTCGTAGGCCGCCATCCAAGCCATCGATGCCCCCCGAACTCTTGACGAGCACATCCTGAGCATCGAGGCTCGCCTTCGGCCGGCTCACCGGGTGCTGCGCCGGCTTCAGCGTGTCGGTGCCCAGGCGATTGCCGCCCTGTGGCCGGATATGCCGGCTCCGTGCACCCCCAGCCTGATGGCCGACTGGCTGGAGGTCGCGACTGGTCGTCTTGAGGCCTGGAAGGGCTCTACGGCCCGAGCTAGAGCGCGCCGGGCCTTGGAGTTCGTCAAGGCATGGTATCCGGGGCTGGACCTAGACCGGCTGGCCACGCTTCGGTCGGAGGCCCAGCCGAAGCTGGCGGCCGTGGAAGACGCCCTCGTCAAGCGTGCTGCGGCGATCGCCGAGTACACCGACACCACCATCTTCGTCCCCGAGCGGTCTGAAGACGGCGAGGAGGTACCGCCGGAGTTGTTTGGGATGAACCCAGACTACGGCGAGGACTCGGCGGAGGTGATTGGCTCCAGCGTCGAGGAAGAGGGCGAGGCGGAGGACGGAGGCGAGGCGGAGGCACCAGAAGACGGAGCAGACGGCCAGCCTCAGCTCGACCGTACCTCCAGCAACGAGCCACGTGCAGCCGACCCGACTGCTGCCGGAGGCGATCAAGCCGAGACTAGCCAGCCAGCCGCCCCGACGCCTGGCGCTGGCGCCTCCTCCGACCCTCCGAGTCCGTTTGCTGCTTCCTAAGCTTCCGCTGTATCTTTGTTTTGTCTGCTTCAGTAGTCTTTGAAGAACTTTGTTAATTCGCACAATTCCACCCGCGGGGTGTATTTTGAACCTCTACTCGACAATTCGGCCAAGGGCCTATGTTATGTAAATATATATATATCTATCTTTTCTTGCTCATTGCTCTTTTGGCTTTTTTTCCTTTGCCGCTTTCTCTTAGTTGCCTGCCTTGCCAATCGGACAGCCGCTCTACGGACTGTCGCCGTTTTCAAGATTTTTTGAGCAAGTTAGATAGAAGACGGCAATCCGATTATCCAAGAGTCGGTTTGCGAGAAAGGCTGGAAGCTGTCTTGAGCTATGTTTTATGCTTTGAGTCCTTAGCCATTTTTCATGCGAATGCCCATTCTACCTTACTGCTGCCCACCGTAGTCGCTCTGTGAGCTGCGGCTTCTGACAGGAGACGGTTTAGGCGTTTACACACTACTTGTCCAACTGCAGGAAGCATTTCATAGTGCAAGGCGGCAAGTCCTCGAGCCGACTTGTCGAGCCCAGTGCCAAATGGCAAAAACAGGAGTAACATACTCGCAGTTATAATTTTTATCATACAGACAAAAGAGGGTAGTCCCCGAGCTCGCCTCGGGGGGCACGAAATCTTGGTACTTTAATACAAAAGGTACCGTGGTACATACTGCATCAACTATAAAATCTTCAAAGGAGATTTGCATTCCATGGCCGCTCTGTCTCCTTGCCGGAGTTGTCCCTCTTGCGTGCTCAGGGCTTCTAAGCGTCGATCAGGTAGTAGGAATCATTGCCCAGTACTTTGCTGATGATGAAAGGGCCTTCCCAAGGCGCCGACAGCTTGTGCTGGCCGGCTGTTCGCTTGATCAGCCGGAGCACAAGGTCGCCTTCTTGGAAAGATCTTGGCCTGACCTTCCTGTTGTGGTATCGGCGCAGGCTCTGCTGGTAGATGCTGGACCGGCTGAGTGCCAATAGCCGGCCCTCTTCCAGTAGATCGATGTCGTCTTGTCATGCTTCTTCTGCTTCCTCCTCGGTGTACATGGTGACTCGTGGGGAGTCGAACTCTATGTCCGTTGGGATGACGGCTTCGGTACCGTAGATGAGGAAGAAGGGCGTGAAGCCGATTGACTTGTTTGGAGTCATGCGCTCCAGAGGACGGCTGGCAGCTCGTCGAGGCATCAGCCAGCCGAGCGCTCCAGAGGCTCGATCAACCGAGGCTTGATGCCGGACAGGATGAGGCCGTTTGCTCGCTCCACTTGGCCGTTTGACTGCGGATGGGCGACAGACGCTAGGTCCAGTCGGATGCCCTGTGTTGCGCAGAAACGGGCCAAGGCGCCCTTGGCGAAATTTGTGCTGTTGTCGGTGATGATGCTATGTGGTATGCCATACCGGATTTTGATATCGAAGATGAAAGTTACGGCAGTCGGACCGTTCAGCTTCTTGATTGGCTTTGCTTCTATCCACTTGGTGAACTTGTCCACTGCGACAAGTAAGTGAGATAAACCCCCTCGTGCTGTTTTGAATGGTCCCACCATGTCTAGACCCCAAACTGCGAAAGGCCAGGCAATGGGGATGGTCTTGAGTGCAGAAGGTGGCTGGTGCGGCTTGGAGCTGAACTTCTGACACCCTTTGCATTTTTGGACCAGCTCCTTGGCCTCTTCCAAGGCAGTTGGCCAGAAGAAACCGTGTCGAAAGGCTTTGGCGACGAGTGCTCTTGAAGCCGCATGGTGGCCGCACTCGCCTTGATGCATGTCTTTGAGAATTGCTTGGCCTTGCTCTGGCTCTACGCAGCGCTGGTAGACACCAGTGACGCTGCGCCTGACCAGCTCTCTGTTGACTATGGTGTAGGCTGTCGCCCGGCGTTGTATTTGCCGAGCTGAAGTTTCATCGGTCGGCAGCTCTTTGTTCACCAGGAATTTGAGGATGGGCTGGGCCCATGAGGGTGCTGCTATTTCTTCGACTGCCAGAACTGCGACTTGGACAAGGGCGGTTGGGCTAGGAGGTGGCGGGGTGGAGTCAATAGCTGCTTGCTGGGTTGTTGAAGTCCCCAGGCTGACTAGCGTGGTCCTTGGGCTGAGTTCTGGAGTCTTCGAGTCTGCCACCGCAGTCCCCGGGCCGGATTTGGCTGTGGCAGCTTTGGGGTCTTCCGCCAAAATCCTCGTTCCGGCTGCCGGAGCTCTGGGGTCGGATCCGACGTCTTCGGGAGGAGCTGGCACAACAATGGAGTCTGATTCTCGTGAAGGCTTGACAGACGGCTTGAGGAGGCATTGAAGGGCAACACCAGATGGTATTGCTTGGCGGGTAGAGCCAATTCGTGTTAATGCATCTGCTTGGTCGTTGTCATTCCTTGGCACATGGAGGAAATCGCACCCTTCGAAATACCCGCTGAGTTGCTACACGAGGAGACGGTAGCTCGCCATGTTTGCATCTTTCGCGTCCCAGTTGCCAGATGATTGCTAGACCACTAAGTCCGAGTCGCCATAACACAAGATCCGGCGGATGCCAAGCTCTTTGGCAAGCCGGAGCCCGTGAATGAGCTCCTCGTACTCGGCGACGTTATTGGAGGCGGCAAAGTGGATTTGCAACGCATACTTGAGCTTGTCGCCTTTGGGAGAGGTGAGGAAGACGCCGGCTCCCAAGCCAGTGCGCATCTTGGAGCCATCGAAATGCATCTGCCAATGGGTGGAATCAGGTGCTGGAGGTAGGTACTGGGTCTCGGCCCAGTCGACGAGGAAGTCGGCCAGTGCTTGTGACTTGATGGCGGTGCGGGGCTGGTAGTGGATGGTGTAAGGAGCCAGCTCTATGGCCCACTTGGCCAGTCGACCAGAAGCATCTCGGCTACCGATGATCTCGTCAAGTGGGGCCGTGCAGACCATCGTGATTGGATGCTCTTGAAAGTAAGGCTTCAATTTCTTGGCAGCAAGGTGTACGCCACTGCACATCTTCTGGTAGTGGGGGTAGTTCTGCTTGGAGGTCGACAGTACCTCGCTCAGGTAATATACCGGTCTCTGGACAGGCAGCGCCTTGCCTTCCTCCTTGCGCTCCACTACAATGACTGTGCTGACTACTTGGCTGGTGGCGGCGATGTACAGGAGCATAGGTTACTTGGGAGTCGGAGCCACCAGGACGGGTGGGGTAGTCAGCATCTTCTTCAACTAGTGAAAAGCTTCGTCCGCCTTATGGTTCCACTCGAAAAAGGTGGTCTTCTTCATGAGTTGGTATAAGGGGAGAGCTTTCTCGCCCAGCCGACTGATGAATCGGCTGATGGATGCTAAGCAGCCGGTGAACTTCTGCACATCCAGCAGTCGGCTGGGTACCTCCATTCTCTCAATGGCCTTGATTTTTACTCGGTTGCATTCTATGCCGCGTTCAGAGACCAGGAAACCTAGCAGCTGGCCGGCTGGTACTCCGAAGACACACTTCTCGGGGTTGAGCTTGATCTGGAACCAGCACAGGTTCTCAAAAGTCTCCTTGAGGTCTTCCAGCAGTGTCCCACGCTTTTCCGTCTTCACCACCACGTCGTCCACGTAAACATGGGCGTTCCTACCGAGCTGCTTGAGGAGGGACTTCTGCATACAACGCTGAAAGGTGGCGACGGCATTCCTTAAGCCGAATGTCATGGTGAGGTAGCAGAAGGCTCCAAACGGCGTGATGAAGGCGGTTTTCAGTCTGTCGGCCGGGTTTAGCTTGATCTGGTGATATCCTGAATATGCATTCAAAAAACTCAACAGCTCACATCCGGCTGTGGAGTCTATCACCTGATCGATTCTTGGTAGAGCAAACGGGTCCTTGGGGCAGGCCTTGTTGAGGCTCGTGTAGTCAATACACATTCGCCACTTCTTGTTCTTCTTTAGTACCAGGACCGGGTTTGCTAGCCATTCTGGAAAGAACACTTCCATAATGAAGCTGGCTGCTAGGAGTCGGGCTATCTCTTCTCCGACAACTCTTCTCTTCTCTTCTGATAGGCGGCGCAGGGGCTGCCTGACCGGCTTTGCATCAGATCGGACATGTAACTTATGCTCGGCGAATTCCGTCGGTACACTTGGCATGTCTTTGGGGGACCATGCAAAGATGTCTCGATTCTCACGGAAGAAATCGACGAGCTCGCCTTCCTATTTGCTGTCGAGGTTTGCACCTACAACGGCGTACCTCTCTGGGTGCTCCGGGTCCAATGGTATCTTCTTTGTCTCTTTGGCCAGTTTGAACGAACCTTCAGCCTCCGACTCTTTCGGGTTGGGCGACACCTCAGGCTGCTTGCCGACCATCGCCACAACTCGCTCAAGGAGCTGCTTCTCAGCCGCGATTACCAAGGACTTGGCCAGCCGACTGCTCTCTGCTGCACAAGCAGACAACTTCCGGTAGTCACTAGCCACAGTCAGAATTCCCTTGGAACTGGGCGTCTTCATCTTGAGGTAGGCGTAGTGGGGGACCGCCATGAACTTGGCCAAGGCAGGTCGGCCAAGCAGCGCATGGTATGGGCTCTCAAGATCTACCACCTCAAACCAAACGGGCTCTCTACGGAAGTGATCTTTGTCCCCAAACAGGATGTCCATCAGGATCTTGGCGATTGGCGAGCAGGAAAGCCCAGGAACAATGTCGTGGAACACAGTTCGGCTGTTCTGAAGCTGTCTTTGCTTGATCCCTAACTTCTCCATGGTGTCCTTGTACAGGATATTGATGCTGCTGCCCCCGTCTATCAGAACTCGCGAGAAACGCGCGGCTCGTTTGTCCGTAGCAAAGGTGGCGTCCAGGACCAAGGTGTAGGAGCCCGGACTCGGCATCACCTCTGGGTGGTCAGCCCTGCTCCAGCTGATGGGCTTCTCAGACCAGTGCATGAACGCTGGCATCACCGACGCTACTGCATTCACCTCTTGTCGCTGCAGCCGCCTGCTGCGTCGATCATCAGCCACACTGGTGAACATCACATAGGCTCCATGCTCTTCAGGGTATTCGTCTTGTACTGCACCGACTGGCCTGACTGCCGGCTGCTGGGGCGGAGGCGGAGGCAGCTGCCCAGCAGGCGGGGAAGGCAGGAGGCCGTCTCCCTTGGCGATCCTGGTGAGCCAGTGGCACTTCCAGGTGGTGTGATTCGATGGCTTTGCGCCGCTGTGCAACTTGCAAGGTCCATCCAAGGTCCGCTCATAGGAGAAGGCCGGCAACCAGTTTGGCTTGCCGCCTTTCTGTCGCTTGGGCGGGGGCTGCCCTTCTGGCTGCTGGGCTTCAACGGTCGCGACCTGCCGGCTGCTGGAAGCCGGCTGCGGGGCCTTGCGCTTGTTGTCGCCCTGCTGTTGTCGCCGGCCGGCGTCTGCTGCCGGAGTTCTTGGAGCTTGAGGTGCCACTTTGCCAGTTGTGCTGATTTGAATTTCCGCCTTCATGGAGGAGTCGGCCGTGGCGTACTTGTCCGCTACGATCAGCAGCTCGTCGAGGGTTTTTGGCTCGTCGCAGAGGAGCTTGTGCTTAAGGAGGGTGCCTTCCCTGCACCCGGCTGTAAAGTACTCGATAGCCTGCACCTCGTGCACGCCCTCGTGGGAGTTTCGGAGCTCGGCCCAACGCGTGAGGTAATCAAGAGTAGACTCGTCGGGGCCTTGCACGCACAAGGAGAGCTGACAAGGCTTGGGAGGACGCTTGTACGTGCTGGTGAAGTTGCGGACGAACGCTTCGGTGAAGTCGACCCAGCTGTTGATGCTGCGGGGCTTTAGGCTGTTCAGCCATGTCCGGGCCGTGCCCAGGAGCATGAGCGGAACGTACTTTACGGTGACACGCTTGTTGCCGTTTGCTATGCTAATAGCCGTGGAGTAGTCGACTAGCCAGTCTTCTGGCTTCACGGAGCTGGTATACTTGGGCGTGTCTCTTGGGAGTGTGAACCCTCTAGGAAAGGGTTCGTCCCGAATGCGGGGCCTGAAACAAGGCGGACCCAGCTCGTCTTCTTCCTCCAGCGCTAAGGATCGGTGGAGTCGGTCGATCCGGTGGCGGGCGTCGTTCTCTCCAACTCCCTCTCGGCGACCAAGGCGGTCACCGAGAGTAGGATGGTCAACAGGCGGCGGGGCGACTCGCCTCTCCTTGCGGAGAGGGGAGGCGGACAGTCGTCCCGTCGTTCCACTGCTCTTGGGCGGCCGTCTCGGTCGTGCTCTATGGTGATGCGAGTCCGACTGTGGCTGACAGTCGGCTCCTTGTCTCTTCTTCCTCGGGCGCCGCCAGTCAACATCCGAGACGTTGCGCCTTGATCTCGGTGAAGGTCGTCGATGGGCCGTTGAGGCGCCTCCACGCGGCAGCCGGCCTCGTTCTATGCGGCGGCCGCGTCGAGAAGCCGTTGGACTCGCTCCATCATGAGGTGGCGTTCTTCGCCCTCGAAATTGTCTAGCTCATCCGCCGCTGCCTGGGCGGCTTGGATGTTCTCTGCTGGTGTAGCCTACACAGGGCGGCTTGCCCCAAACAGGTTGGCGATGGCTACGCCGTGCTGCCGGACCGCGCCAAGGCGGCTGGGCTCCGCCGGGGCCGGCGAGCCGCCGATGGCGCGATCCATCTCCCGCTGGTAGGCTTCTAACAAGCGCCTCATGCTGGCCAGCTTCTTCGCGCCTTCAACGAGCTGAAGGCGGCATGCCTCCAACGTCTCTGCATCAGCGTCTTCCGGAATGGGCGCAGTTAGATCTTGCAGCGCCGCGCCGAGTGAGTCGGGCGCTCCTCCGCCAGGGAACTCATCATGACTAATGACTAGCACCTCAGTGACGGTGCTTCCGTCGCTCTCTGCGTGGGGGAGAGGTTCGTCGTAGACCACCACGTTGGTGGGGAACGCGTCGAGCGACGCGGTGTCGGAGTCGACCAGCATCGGGTCGGTGGAGCCTACAGACTCCAAGTCTACGGCAGGCTCGCCGGAAACGTGGAGTTGATCAAGGAGGCCCGCGAGGAGGTTCTCGGGGCCTTCCGTGCCTGCGTTGGATGCAGGTCCGTCGGAGAGGCGGACCTCGCCGACGAGTTCGGCCAAGGAGCTGACCATGCAGGCGATCTCAACGCCGCTTAGCGCGTCGGCGCAAACTCCATCTGGCGTGTCTGGCTGGCTGCGCTTGCCAGGGAGGAAAAGGGTTCCCGTCCAGAACAGATCTCCGGACGGTGGTGCACCAGGCCCCACGGTGGGCGCCAAATGTCGGGGGTTTGGTGCGACATATGCCAGCGGATGGCTTATCATGGTGGGGGCGAGTAGAACGTCGCCGGTGCCTGGAAACGGGATGAGGCGAAGACATGCACGCCAGCGAATCTTACCCAGCTTCGGGGCTCTCCGGGGAGATAATACCCCTACTGCAGCTCTGCGGGGTCTCCGCATGATCGCTATGGAAAAGTGCTTACACGGTTGCTCCTTGAGCGCTTTTCTGGTGGTGGGAGAGGGAAAGACTAGCTCTCTCCCTCCTATATGATTTGGTCTAGAGCTAATGGGTTCCAACCCTTGGCATGGGTGCCCTGGGGGGTTTATATAGGCCTACCGCCCCGCTGACTAGCCGGGTACGGAGCCGACAGGCCGCGTCCGCCGCGGGCGGGTCTTGCCGGCTGCTGATTACTGTAGTCGTACTTCTGATGACGCGGGCTTGATTATGAGGTCGTGGCAATAGCCCCGCCGCCTGGCGGGCGATCACTGTTGCCACTCCCCATCCCATCTTGATTAATGGCGCGTGGGCCCTGGGGGAGGGCTCGGCCGACTCCCCTGGGCCGACTCCCGACGGGTCCGACTGGTGGTTCTCCTATCGTCTCCCGAGGTCTCACTGACTGGTGGGCCCTGCTGCCTCCAGGCCGTATAGACAAGCCGTCGTGGGTGCAGGATTCGGACCTGCGGTGTTGATGTCAGGGCCGGCATGGCAACAGTGCCACGCCGCACGGAGATCTTCCGAGGTACGGCGTGCTGTGGCCATGCCTGCTCTTGGTGACGGGCGGGGGTGGGCTTCGCTATAGGCACGCCCCTGCCTCGTCCCCTTTGATGAGGTCATGGGGTTTGTTGGAGTCACAGGCCGACTCCCCAAAGCCGGCTTCTCTGGAAGTCGTCCCTGGGACCCTGCCGTGAGCGGGCAGTCGGCCGCCTTGCCGTCGACTCCTCAGGAGGCGGCTCTTTGTCCTGGGGTCTTGAGGGGCACAGCCTGCCCCGATGTCTTGAAAGGTTACGGGACTCGGGTTGGCCTACCCGCGGCCCATTACTCCGACACTATACTTGTCGGTATTTTTGAGGATGTGCCCGTTGTAGTTGCAAACATTACTATTTAAACGGACTTTGTTATTCTTGATATTCCCGAGGATGATAGTATGTCTATTATTCTTGGAATACCCTTTTTGAATACTGCAGGGACTGTTATTGATTGCACTAAAGGCAATGTCACTTTTCATATTAATGATAATGAGCATACAGTACACTTTCCGAGTAAACAACCTCAAGTTCATAGTATCAACTCTATTGGAAAAATTCCATCGACTATATTTGGAGGTTTTGAATTTCCTCTTCCTACTGTCAAGAAGAAATATGATATTCTTATTATTGGGGATGTGCATATCCCCTTTGAGGTAACATAGTGTTATTCAAAATTTCTCCGGTTCCATGTTATTCGGAATGAGTTCGTTAACAAGACTTGATCAACCTTGTTAGCAAATTCCTTTTGATGAGCATGAGATGGATGAAACTAGAAGACACAACCTTCTGTACCCTTCTCTTAATTTGCGTTATTATATTAAATAAAATAAAAATAGTATTTTTCTGTCTGTTATCTGATTTATCCGTGCAATATAAAAATACCCCAAAAATAAAATTTCTCCAAATGCCCTGAAATTTAAATATGATTTTTTCTGGAATATTTGAGAATATTTGGCACTCAGAACACAGCAGGAGGAGCTGGCACCTGGCCACGAGGGTCAGGGGCGCGCCCTACCCCCCTGGACGCGTCCCCCTGCCTCGTGGGCCCACGGTGGCCCTCCTCCACTTATTCCTGCACCCTCCACTTCTCCTTCCTCCCGCAAACACGAATATCCAGCTCAAGCACGAGTTCTAGCTCATTTTGCTGCGGTTTTCGATCTCCTTGCTCAAAGCACCTCTCACAACACTGCTTGGGGAGATTGTTCCTTGGTATGTGACTCCTCCATTGGTCCAATTAGTTTTTGTTCTAGTGCTTTATTCATTGCAAATTTTTGCTACTTAGGTGACCCTGTTCTTGAGCTTGCATGTCAAATTTATATGGTCCAAAGTAGTTATGATGCATGATATAGGCTCTAGGCACTTGTAGGAGTAGTTGCTATCAATTTTGTTGAGTTTGGTTTACTTTTATTTTGAAGTTACTAAAAATTTCAGCATTTTTCAGAAAATAATGAAGAGACTTTTGAGGGGCTCATCAAGCAGAAGCTCGAAGGAAAAGGCACAGAAGCCCAAATATAATCTGCCTCGCACCGCGGAGGTTCGGTCGTGTGCAAATGATTTCTTGAGAGCAGTCGGGATTTATGAAGATTTTTATGAATTGGCTGAGAATGCAGGCCTCACTGCCTTCCTCCACGACCGACGCGAACAGTATCTCTTACTCACCAATATCTTTGTGCAAAACTTTCATTTCCATGCTAGGAGCTCGCCACCTGCGGTGGAATTTTATTTATATGATGAGCATAAGGAGATGTCACTTTATGATTTTTGTCGGGTCTGTTTGATTCCTTTCGAGGGCAGCGTAGAGGAACCACATCGTGATGATGTGGATGGGTTCATTAATACCATCACCATAGGGGAAACGAGGAAGGTTTCTGATGCACGAATCACTAGCATACATTTTCATGTTTTACGCTACTTTGCAATATTTGCTAGTCGTTGCTTAATTGGTCGCGGAAACTGTGGAAACCTTAGTATTCCTGATATTATTATTCTGTTCCATGGTTTGTTCAGTGATAACTCTATTAGTATGGGCGGTATTATTGCTAAACGGTTAAATATGAACCGTACCAAAGGGCCCATCTTTGGAGGCATTTATGCTTCATGCCTAGCTGCACATTTCAACATACCTATTAGGCATTATGAGAATGAATAAAAATTGTTGCCCATTGTTTATTTAGATTATAAGAGTATGGTGGCACATGATTTTATTGTTAAGAATAGGGAAGGAGAGCTTAAATAAAAAAAATGTTCTTTGATAAACATCATCCTGAGATTATTACCCTGCCTGCTCCTTCCTTGTCTGGTTTATCTGCAGGTAAGTACCTTGTTCCGTTAGAGGCTATTCACGCTACCAGAACCCTACATCAGCCCCAGAGCCATAGTCGGAACCACAAGTTGATCCTCCACGACAGTCTAATTATCTGTGGGATCCGGAGATGATTGCTAACCAGTGGCAATCAGAGTCTTCTTCTTCGCAGTACGACCCCAACTATTATTATGGATATCCGACAGGCCAGCCGTGGCCATAGACCAACTTAGGCCAAAAGCCTAAGCTTGGGGGAGTACATATTTCTCACCGACATTATATTCATGTTCACACACTCATTGCTAGATGTCGGTGCTCATACTTTTTCATTGTATCATCCATGCTAGTTTATTTTCCTTTTTATGCTTTGTTCTTGTGTGTTTAATAAACCTTGAGAAAAGCCAAAAAAATTAGTTGTAGATTTTAATTAGTTTACTTTCCATGCTTGTAGTAGTAATTAAAAAAATAAAACCCAAAAAGATTTCATGTTCTTCTTTTGCTTGTTGGGAGCTTTCCTGTGTAAATAGTTTTATTTTATTTTCTTTGGGGTCGATAGGAGAAGACCATAATTAAATTGTTGAAGTAGCTCTTATATGCATTATTGTTGATCTGACAAAAGAGCCCATATTGCCTTGTCTTCTCCTGTTTATTGAATGCTTGCAGATTCCAGCTTAGTCCAATGCACGTGCACTATTATTATTATCCACATCGTTCGGTCATGCAAGTGAAAGGCAATTATGACGATATATGATGGACTGACTGAGATGAGAAAAGCTAGTATGAACTCGACCTCTCTTGTTTTTGTAAATATGATTAGTTCATCTTTCCTGATTCAGCCTATTATGAATAAACATGTTTGCAATGAAAACTAGAGATCATAGTTTCTTGTGCCATGCTTGATTAGCTAGGAGCTTATAATGGTTTACCTTGCATGCCAACATGCTATTAAAATGGTTATGATGTGGTATGATAGGTTGGTATCCTCCTCTGAATGATTTAAGTGACTTGACTTGGCGCATGTTCACGCATGTAGTTGAAACAAAATCAGCATAGCCTTCACGATATTTATGTTCATGGTGGATTATATCCTACTCATGCTTGCATTCGGTGTTGATTAATTTTAATGCATGTTCATGACTATTGTCGCTCTCTAGTTGGTCGCTTCCCAGTCTTTCGCTAGCCTTCACCTCTACTAAGCGGGAATACTGCTTGTGCATCCAACTCCATAAACCCCAATGTTATTCCATATGAGTCCACCATACCTACCTATATACTGTATCTACCTGCCGTTCCAAGTAAATTTGTATGTGCCGAACTCTAAACCTTCAAATAAATATCCTGTTTTGTATGCTCGAATAGCTCATGTATCAACTAGGGTTGTCAGTATATTCCATGTTAGGCGGGTTATACTCAAGAGGAGTGGACTCCGCTCCTCACTCACAAGAAAGTGGATGGTCACCGGGATGCGCAGTCCCATGCTTTATGCAAATCAAATCAAAATAATTGCAAACAAAACTCCCCCTGGGACTCTTGTTAGTTGGAGGCACTCGTTGTTTCGAGCAAGCCATGGATTGATGCTTGTTGGTGGAGGGGGAGTATAAACTTTACCATTCTATTTGGGAACCGCCTATAATGTGTGTAGCATGGAAGATATTGCCATCTCTTGGTTGTTATGTTGACAATGAAAGTATACCGCTCAAAATATTATTCACCTATATTTCAAAATCACGCTCTGGCACCTCTACAAATCCCTTCTTCCCTCTGCGAAGGGCCTATCTATTTATTTTCATGTTGAGTCATCATCCTCTTATTAAAAAACACCAGTTGGAGAGCACCGCTGTCATTTGCATTCGTTACTGTTAGTTTGCATTGAGTATGACTTGACTAGATCTCTTTTACCATGAATTACAATGTCTAGTCAGTCCTTGATCTTTAAAGGTGCTTTGCATTTATGTTTTGCGGTCTCAGAAAGGGCTAGCGAGATACCACCTTGTTATATCATATTATGATTGTTTTGAGAAAGTGTTGTCATCCGAGATTTATTGTTATTGCTCGCTAGTTGATTATGCCATTGATATGAGTAAACTTGAGACCTAAGCATTATCATGAATGTGGTTAGTCATAATCTTTGTTGAAAACTTGAATGCTGGCTTTACATATTTACAACAACAAGAGCAAACAGAGTTTGTAAAAGTTTTTCTTTATCACTTTCAGTTTATCAACTGAAATCCTTGAGGACAAGCAAAGGTTTAAGCTTGGGGAGAGTTGATACGTCTCCGTCGTATCTACTTTTCCAAACACTTTTGTCCTTGTTTTGGACTCTAACTTGCATGATTTGAATGGAACTAACCCAGAGTGATGTTGTTTTCAGCAGAATTGCTATGGTGTTATTTATGTGCAGAAACAAAAGTTCTCAGAATGACCTGAAACTTCACGGAACATCTATTCGGAAATAATAAAAAATCCTTGCAAAAGATGAAGACCAGGGGGGCCACCACCTGTCCACGAGGTTGGGGAGCGCGCTTGCCCCCTAGGGCGCGCCCCCCTACCTCGTGGGCCCCCTGGAGCTCCTCCAACCTCAACTCCAACTCTATATATTTGGTTTCGGGGAGAAAACATCAGAGAGAAGGATTCATCGCATCTTATGATATGGAGCCGCCGCCAAGCCCTAAAACCTCTCGGGAGGGATGATATGGAGTTCGTTCGAGGCTCCGGAAAGGGGAATCCGTCGCCATCGTCATCATCAACCATCCCCCATCACCAATTTCATGATGCTCACCGTCGTGCGTGAGTAATTACATCGTAGGCTTGCTGGACAGTGATGGGTTGGATGAGATTTATCATGTGATCGAGTTAGTTTTGTTAGGGTTTGATCCCTAGTATCCACTATGTTCTGAGATTGATGTTTCCATGACTTTGCTATGCTTAATGCTTGTCACTAGGGCCCGAGTGCCATGATTTCAGATCTAAACCTATTATGTTTTCATCAATATATGAGAGTTCTTGATCCTATCATGCAAGTCTATAGTCACCTATTATGTGTTATGATCCGATAACCCCGAAGTGACAATAATCGGGATACTTACCGGTGATGAACATAGTTTGAGGAGTTCATGTATTCACTATGTGCTAATGCTTTGTTCCGGTACTCTACTAAAAGGAGGCATTAATATCCCTTAGTTTCCATTAGGACCCCGCTGCCACGGGAGGGTAGGACAAAAGATGTCATGCAAGTTCTTTTCCATAAGCACGTATGACTATATTCGGAATACATGCCTACATTACATTGATGAACTGGAGCTAGTTCTGTGTCACCCTAGGTTATGACTGTTACATGATGAACTGCATCCGGCATAATTCTCCATCACCGATCCATTGCCTACGAGCTTTCCATATATTGTTCTTCGCTTATTTACTTTTCCGTTGCTATTGCTATCATCACTACAAAATACCAAAAACATTACTTTTGCTACCATTACCTTTTGCTACCGTTACCACTACTATCATATTACTTTGCTACTAAATACTTTGCTGCAGATATTAAGTTTCCAGGTGTGGTTGAATTGACAACTCAGCTGCTAATACTTGAGAATATTCTTTGGCTCCCCTTGTGTCGAATCAATAAATTTGGGTTGAATACTCTACCCTCGAAAACTGTTGTGATCCCCTATACTTCTGGGTTATCAGCCGGATGGTAAGCACAACACTGTCCGAAAAATACGATTCTATGCCAACAATAATTGTTAAATATGGATTGGTTTGTTTATAGCTGCAGGATCGGCCCATCAATTAGAGGAGATGTTGAAGGCTGCTCAGGAGGACAAACAACACACCGAAGGGCAAGAAGCTGCTGGTCAATGTGTATTAACACGGACCATTAATGAAAGGAACAAGCTACAGGATGCCAACATCAAGCAAGCCGAAGAGCTAAAGGACGTACGAGCCCAACTGTCGGATGCCTTGAAGGAGAATAGAAAGCTAAAAGGCAGAATATTTAGTATGTCCCTTAACCTAACTTTCATAAGATTCCCTGATGGAAAGTTTTACGAGATTTGTTCCTATAGGTTTGTTAACTGGGCGGCCCGAAGGAGAAGTGTCCGGATTTCAAGGCGACTTGCTGCAAGAGCTATCCAAAGTGCACGAGCGAGCTCGGAAAGCAATGAGGAACATGGCTAAGGCGTTATGGCCATCCAATTCTCCTCCAGGAATGATGGAGGAGCTCGCGAAGTTATTTAAGGGAGCTCGTCTTCATTTTGAGCTGTGGAAGGCATCAGCATGTCGAGAAGGTGCGCGAGAGGCCTAGGCCATGGTGAAAACACGGTATACTGGACTTGGTCCGAACCATATGACCCGGGTCGGACCTCAGGGACCAGACGAACAGGAAATTCCGGTTAGCTTGGTGTACGGTCAAGTAAAGATAGCTGCCAAATTCTCCCAGCAGCACTGTAAACTAGACAGCCTGATAGATGGTATAGATAAAGAGTAGGCGTGTGATTTCATGTAACAACACACTTTATCATCAAGCTTATCTCCGACCGAATTGTAATAGATTGTCATGGCAGACCTTTCGCTTCGACCTCCGAAACCCAAAGGTTGGAGTGTTTCTGAATACTATACCTGTGGGAAACACCAAGTATGTTCGGAAACCAGGCGATCCGGTCATAGTGCGTGAATAGACAAACTGTATTCAGGGAGCTATGTTATATTACGTTTTAACGTAAGAAACATCTTCCAGAGAGAATAGTTCCGTTAAGGGTTCCTCTCCCTGGGTCAGCATGCCTTATGTATACATGCCTAAGCCGTGGTGCGGAAGAATCACCGGAGTCTTTGTATTTTTATAGTTTGTATTGCCATAAAGGCAATTCGTCGTTTGTTCGCCGAACAATCATTCCCTTAAGAACGCTAGCTTTCGGCCTCACCCATCTAAGGTACATGTCTGGATGACCCGGTTTAACAATCGCAGTGGTGCTCCCTTTATGCCCTAGCCGAACAAGCGGGAACGTAGGGCATAAGCACAGGAGCCAGGAAACCCAGCTTGGCAAAAACTTAATTAATAGAGGTGCATATAATGGCGAAGACAGGACGTATGTGAGAAAACAACATATATATGGTGAGATTTATTCTCAAAATAATAAGCTTCTATTGAGAGAAGCCCCCAGTTATGATGGGGTGTGTACATTTAAGGATGCATACCCCTCAAGTGTGCGGCTTACCCAAACACACGCTAGAAATCATAAGAAAAAACGGAAAAAGAGGAAAAAGAAGAAAAGTAGAAAAGGGGGACGAACAAAGGTATGTGTCTGGACTTGGGCGTAGAATCTTGGAGTCGAGCAGCGTTCCATGGGTTCGGCTCTAAGCGATTGTCCGATGCATTGCGAAGGCAATAGGCTCCTCCAGTGAGAACTCCATCTATAATGAAGGGACCCTCCCATTTGGTATTGAGCTTGTCCTTTTTTTTCTCTGGTAGGCGCAGAACAAGTTCACCGACATTATAAGTGAAAGTGCAACTATCCCTGGGTGGTTTTGGTAATTCCTAACAACATATAGCTCATTGAGCTAACATTATTCCAAGATTAATATTTCAGGAAAAGCTCAATGAGTGGCATGGCATGGATGAGGAAAGTGGATCCCTCAAAATTCTAAGGACAAAAAGTTTGTTTCAAGCTTCAAGATCAAGACTCTACATTTTATATTTTAGTGATCCAAGATCACATTGAGTTTATAGGAAAAGCCAATACTATCAAGGAGGGATGAGGTGTTGCTTAATGGCTTGCTTGCTCAAAATGCTTAGTGATATGCTCCAAAATCCTCAACTACCTTCTCACATCCACATATGACCTAAAACAAAAGTCAAACTCGGCCCCACCGATTCTTTCTATCCGGCGCCACCGAGTTTCAAATGTCATAGCCACTGCCACAAACCCTAGGAAAATCGGTCTCACCGATAGGGATCTCGGTCTCACCGAGATGGGATTGTAATCTCTCTGTTTCCTTTCATAATGTTTCGGTCTTACCGAGATGAGCGATCGGTCCCACTGAGATTGCAATGTAAACTCTCTGTTTCCCTTTTGTAACATTTCGGCCTCACCGAGATGAGCGAATCGGTCCCACCGAGTTTACCTGACCAACTCTCTGGTTAGCTTATTACCAAAATCGGTCCCACCGAGTTTGTGTAATTGGTCGCACCGAGATTACGTTATGCCCTAACCCTAACCATATCGGTCCTACCGAGTTGCATCTCAGTCCCATCGAAAATCCTAACGGTCACTAGGTTTGCTGAATCGGTCCGACCGAGTTTAACCATTCGGTCCCACCGAGTTTGGCAAATTGTGTGTAACGGTTAGATTTTGTGTGGAGGCTATATATACCCCTCCACCCACTCTTCATTGGTAGAGAGAGCCATCAGAGCATACCTACACTTCCAATACACATTTTCTGAGAGAGAACCACCTACACTTGTGTTGAGGTCAAGATATTCCATTCCAACCATATGAATCTTGATCTCTAGCCTTCCCCAAGTTGCTTTCCACTCAAATCTTCTTTCCACCAAATCCAAATCCTGTGAGAGAGAGTTGAGTTTTGGGGAGACTATCATTTGAAGCACAAGAGCAAGGAGTTCATCATCAACACACCATTTGTTACTTCTTGGAGAGTGGTGTCTCCTAGATTGGCTAGGTGTCACTTGGGAGCCTCCGACAAGATTGTGGAGTTGAACCAAGGAGTTTGTCAGGGCAAGGAGATCACCTACTTCGTGAAGATCTACCTCTAGTGAGGCAAGTCCTTCGTGGGCGACGGCCGTGATGGAATAGACAAGGTTGCTTCTTCATGGACCCTTCGTGGGTGGAGCCCTCCGTGGACTTGCGCAACCGTTACCCTCCGTGGGTTGAAGTCTCCATCAACGTGGATGTACGATAGAACCACCTATCGGAACCATGACAAAAACATCCGTGTGTCCAATTGCGTTTGAATCCTCCAAACCCTTCCCTTTACATTCTTGCAAGTTGCATGCTTTACTTTCCGCTGCTCATATACTCTTTTGCATGCTTGCTTGAATTGTGTGGAGATTGCTTGATTTGTGCTAAGATAGCTAAAATCTGCCAAGAACTAAAATTGGGAAAAGGCTAGATTTTTATTCGGTCAAGTAGTCTAATCACCCCCCCCCCTCTAGACATACTTTCGATCCTACAAGTCGTATCAGAGCTCTAGTCTCCATTTGCTTTGATTTCCATAGCTTTTGGTGATCATAGCCTTGGTTTCACAACCTAGGAGAGTATGGCGTCTAGTGAGGGAAATTATCACCGTAGAGGTCCTTACTTTGATGGCACTAATTTTGCTAGTTGGAAGCATAAGATGAAAATGCATATTCTTGGACATAACCCCGCCATTTGGGCTATTGTGTGTATTGGCTTGCAAGGTGAATTCTTTGATGGGAAAGAACCGAACCGTGAAGCTACCGCAGAAGAGTTGAAAATGATGTAATACAACGCTCCAGCTTGTGATATCCTCTTCAACGGATTGTGCCCCGAAGAATTCAAAAAAATCAGCCGTCTTGAGAATACAAAGGAAATTTGGGATACTTTTATTGATATGCACGAAGTTACAGACTCCGTCAAGGAATCCAAATTGGATGTTCTTCAAAGTCAACTTGACAAGTTCAAAATGAAGGATGGTGAAGGTGTCGCTGAAATGTACTCTAGGCTTGCTCTTATCACAAATGAGATTGCCGGCTTAGGGAGTGAAGAGATGACCGATAGATTCATCATCAAGAAGATCCTAAGAGCCTTGGATGGAAAATATGATACCTTGTGCACATTGATCCAAATGATGCCCAATTACAAAGATCTCAAGCCAACGGAAGTCATCGGAAGAATTGTTGCTCATGAGATGTCACTCAAGGATAAAGAGGAACTTCACAACAAATCAAGTGGTGCTTACAAAGCCTCATGTGAAGCCCCCACATCATCGAGTGAGAAATAAACCTTCAATGAAGAATTGAGCTTAATGGTGAAGAACTTCAACAAGTTCTACAAGAGTAGAAGCAAAGAGAGAAGCTCCAAGTCAAGGTCCTACAATGACAAAAGATCTTCTAGTCAAGAGAGAAATTGCTACAATTGTGGAAGGCCCGGACACTATTCCAATGAGTGTACGGCCCCCTACAAGAGAAGAGAAGATTCTCCCAAGAGAATAAGTAGAAGAGAAGAATCACCATCTAGAGAAAGAAGGAGTAGAGATGATCGTTATGAACGAAGACCCTCACAGAGAAGCAAGGATTCGGAAAGAAAGGACAAGTCATCAAGGAGCTACACAAAACGAAGACATCAAGCTCATGTTGGTGAATGGGTATCTGGCTCCGACTCCGACAACCACTCCGAGAGAAGCTATCACTCCGACTCCGAATATACTCAAGATGAAGGTGTTGTCGGTCTAGCACTTGTGGCAACCAACTCCTACGACATATTTGACTCACCAAATGAAGGAGTTGGAACATGCTTCATGGCTAAAGGCCCAAAGGGAATTATAGAGAAAGGTGTTTACAAGAGCCTTGCCGGAGGTAAGCAATCCGAGGAAATTGTACGCAAGCAAGGAAGGCACCGGAAGAATCAAGGTGTTGGTTTTGAACGAAAGTTCAATGCCAATGGAGGTGAGTGGGAAGAAGATCAATACCCCAAGAAGAAGTTTGTTCCTCAACAAGAGAAGTATGATCCTACTTCTCTCAAAGGGACACAAGCTCAAGATGATCTTCCACCACAAGACCACAAGCAAAAAGGCAAGGACAAGCTTCAAGAGGAAATTGATGCATTTGAAGAAGCTCCTAAGGCCTTGGTCAAGTGGGTTCCCAAGACTAATTCAAGTTCCACTTCATCAAGTACAACTACAACACTGAGGATTCCCATCGAGATGGTGTGGATCCCGAAGAAGAAGAACTAGAGAGTTCTTGAGGGTGACTCCGCCAACATACTTCACTCTTAATTATCATCTTGGCAAGAACAAGTGTAATCAACTTCCACATCTTGCACTAGTTCAAGGAGTCACAAACCCTCTTGTTGGTAAGACAAGGGACAAGGTAACCTAAAATCTTTCATAGACATCATCTTGTGTGTGCATCACTTTATTTCTATGGATATCCTTGTTTGTTCCTTGTGGGACTAACCCGTGTAGGTATTGAAAGTGCAACTCACTCCAATGGATAGCTTCAAATGATCTACATGAACATTGAGCATCCACATCTTCAACATCTACATGAAGTCATCATCGACAAAACCCAAGGTTAGTTCATCCCTCTTAGGGGGGATCTCACATCTAGGGGGAGCTTTACTCTAAGAATTGAGCTAAAGCAACTCTAATGGTGTGAACACAACAAATGCTTTATGTAAAAGTGGTAACCCCACTTGTGCTTAAACGATGAGTGTGACCTATGATCAAATGTTCTTATTTGACTCCTAAGTCAATATACTCATATATAGATGACCTAGTCGTCGCCAATTGTTTGATAGATGCTAGAATTGGTTGTGCATGCTTTGCCACATATTTCAATTGCCATTTTATTCTGTGAGCATGTTGATTGCATATTTTACTCATTCGAGGACATCCACTTGTTGTTTTGATTGATTGGTTTTCTTTTCTTTTGCCAAGTGGATGGACAAGAATGCCTAAGAACCCTCTCTAGCTATCTATGATTTTCTCGTCTCAAACTCTATTCATGCTACATCACAAAATTTGATCAAGTCAGATTCGAACCACTCTGTGTGAGGAGTACTCGGAGTCCCTGATTCGTCATAGACTTAAACTTCCAAAACTTCTTTGTGCGTTTCGGTCTGACCGATTCATCCATTTCGGTCATACCGAGATCACTAAGTCGATCTAGGTTTTCAATCTCGGTGCAACCAATTTGAACCTTTCGGTCACACCGAGTTTCAGTAACTGCTTGCAGTTATGAATCTCGGTGCCACCGAGTTGTTCCACTCGGTCACACCGGCAGGGTTGGGCTATATATACTCATGGGAAAAATTTTGGAAATTTCTCCGAAACCCCTTCACCCGCGCATAGCTCGCTCTGCCTCCTGGGTCTCCGGATCGTCCTCCTCGTCGCCAGCCGCCTCCTGTCGCTGGTCTCCGCCGCCGTCAATGGAATTCTTCCTCGCCGTTGCTGCCGTAGCGAGTTCATCGCCGAACTAGGGTATGGACTCGATCACAGTGCTATCCCCGTCCGATTCCTAGCACATTGTGTTCATTATGATTCTTACCACGATTGAAACAATCTTATCCAGTCAAAACACTCCATAGATTAGAGTTGAATTGAAAATTTAGGGTTAGGTTTCCGCCGAAACCATCTCGGACCCACCGAGTTGTGGAACTCGGTACCACCGATTCGGCTCAGGCCATTGCACATGTAATTTTTGGCCTGACCGAGAATTGCAAATCAGTGTGACCGAGTTCAGGACTTTGTGAAACCCTAGCAGTCTCAGTGCCACTGAACTGTAACTCGGTCTGACCGAGTTCACTAGTTTAGGTTCCAACAGCTGCTTCGGTATCACCGAGTTTACAAATAGGTTGATCCGAAATGCTTTCTGTGGAAAACTAAAACTAAGTTTTTGACTCATTCTTTTGCAAAAACATCTGCATTTTGTAATGCTCATCCACTCTATCTCATCTATATCTATTCACAGGGTCTGCTGTCAGTGTTTGCAATATGTCTGATCAGAGTGACAGCCAGAACAGGTCAGAGGAGCAGGTTCACCTGAGTGAGGGCACTAGTCCCTCTAGCAGTTCAGATGATGGTAGCAGGAGCACTCCCAGCAACTTGCCCAAAGCTGCCACCAGAACAAGGAAGAAGAAAACTTCAGAGTCTGAGGATGAAGACTATGTGGCAGTTGAGGATGAGGCCACTTCCAAGAAGAAAGTGGATAAGAAGGAATATATCACTGCTGCTGCCACCAAGCCAGGCATGAAGAAAAAGGTTCCTGCAAAGAGAATTCCAATGTCTAAGGCCATAGCATCTACTCAAGTCCCCTTGGGATCTGAAACCAAAGAGGCTGCTGCAGAAGGGAAGAAGAGGAAAGAGAGGATCAAAAAGACCACTGCTAGAGTGCTTGGGAGATCCTCAATCATGAGAGATTCTGAAGAGGAAGAGGAAGAAGAGGTTGCTGCACCAGCACCTAAGGCCCAGAAGCTTATGGGTGATGCTATCAGGACAGGGGCTACTTCATCAAAGCCCAAAGAAGCACCCAAAGCAGCCTCCAAGCCCAAGAGTGCACCTAAGAGGAATACCAGGAGTATACCAGCTGCTGAGAAGAACAAGGCCCCAGTGCCCGAAGTTGCTGCTGATGAAGATGATGAAGGACAAGTCCTGAGAAAGCTCAAACCCAAGATTCCAGACCACAATGATACTCATCCTGTGGCTGAGAAGATGGAGATCAGGAGAGACTCAGGGTTGAGGCTATGGAGGGAGACAGATCCATATGCTACCAGGAGAAGAACTGTTGTTGATTACAGGTTCCACACAAAGGAACAATGGGACTTCTATGAGATAGTGTTGTTGGACAAGAAGCCTATAGTGTGTGAAATGAGGTGGGTCGACTGGAAGTATATCAAGGAAAATGAGGAACACTATCCTGGTGTGTTTGACAGCTTCAGTGCTTGTGGAGTTGCAGACTTTGTTGGGCAGAAGCTCACAAAGTGGAATGAGGAGCTCATAATACAATTCTACTCCACATCACACTTCTATCCAGATGGCAGGATAGTATGGATGTCTGAAGGTACAAGGTACCACTCAACTATTGAGGAATGGGAAAATCTGATCAATGCTCCTAAGGAAGAATAAGATGACTTGGATGTCTATGCCAAGAAGAAGATGGATCACAACTCTATGGCAAACATGTACAAGGAGATTCCTGGATATCATCTTGAGACTCACCAGTTTGGGTCGGTAAAACACTTGCTGTCAGGGCTGCCTACAATCAATAGGATCCTTAGGTACACTCTCTTGCCCAAGTCTGGTGATCACAGAATGATCAGAGGCCATGCAATTAACTTGCTACATATATTTGATGTGCCACAGAAGTTCAAGGTCATGAGCCTTATAGTTGAGACTATCAAGAGGACTGCAGCTGACCAGAAAAGAAGTTGTGGATATGCCCCACAGATCCAGGAGTTGATAAACTCAAAGATGGGCACAGGCACATACTTTTTGGATAAGGAACACTTGCCTATCTATCCTGACTTTGAGGACAATCAAGTTGTGATGAATGAGAATGAACCATCATCAGTACAAGCTCAAGAGAAGAAGGGAGAAAGCAAAGAAAGAGAATGCTGCCAAGATGCCAACTCAAGAGGAGGCATCTGAGTACTTTTTGAAAAGCAAGCAAGATCAGCTTGGCTACCTGATTGCATCCACTCTGAGGATTGAGAAGGGACTGGCCACCCTAACTCAAAACCAGGAGAGCTTGGAAAGAATCATGGAGCAAAAATTCTATGACTTGGATGTGAAGGTAACTGAGATTCAGTCTGTTGTGGAGCAACTTCAAGATGATATGCAGGAGAGGAAGGGCAAGACAACCACTGATGCATTTGCCAGAGTGCCTAGAGCTCAGAGGTCTGCTGCAGTGCCTGTTCTAGACACTAGAGTCACTTCATCTGCACCAGCTACAGCTCCAGCGCAACCAGCTCCAGCACCAACTCCTTCGGCTCCATCCACATCAACTGAAGCCTTCGTCCTTGGCATTCTTCAGACACCACCACCTGAAGACCAAGCCTGAGAGACGTTTTAGTGCTATGCATTTTCTATGAACTTTTTGGTAACTTGTTGCCAAAGGGGGAGAAAAATGTATAGATCATAGGCTTCAAGAGAGAGAGAGAGAGAGTTTACTTTTGTTCTCTCTTGTCTTCTTGGTTGAACTTTGTTTGTCTTTTGATTGCTTGAGATACTATGCTATTATCTGTGAGACATTGATGATCATTTGGTTGATCATAAGCTACACTTATGCTTGTTAGATGATATTATCTTACTTATCCTTATATGATCATTCACTTTGCTTGGTGATGAGTGCATGTAATTAATTCTTATCATTTTGAGCGCTCCACCAAGATGTATGTGACATGGAAGAGTAACCCATGATCCTAACTCCTTGTGCATTTGTAGTCCAAAGCAAATATTAAGATATGCACAAATTTAGGGGGAGCTCTTGCTTTTCACATACTTCTCAAAGCGACAATATCTTTCACTCTTATTATCATTTGTCGAAGCTTTGATCTATATGTTGTCATCAATTACCAAAAAGGGGGAGATTGAAAGTGCAACTATCCCTGGGTGGTTTTGGTAATTCCTAACAACATATAGCTCATTGAGCTAACATTATTCCAAGATTAATATTTCAGGAAAAGCTCAATGAGTGGCATGGCATGGATGAGGAAAGTGGATCCCTCAAAATTCTAAGGACAAAAAGTTTGTTTCAAGCTTCAAGATCAAGACTCTACATTTTATATTTTAGTGATCCAAGATCACATTGAGTTTATAGGAAAAGCCAATACTATCAAGGAGGGATGAGGTGTTGCTTAATGGCTTGCTTGCTCAAAATGCTTAGTGATATGCTCCAAAATCCTCAACTACCTTCTCACATCCACATATGACCTAAAACAAAAGTCAAACTCGGCCCCACCGATTCTTTCTATCCGGCGCCACCGAGTTTCAAATGTCATAGCCACTGCCACAAACCCTAGGAAAATCGGTCTCACCGATAGGGATCTCGGTCTCACCGAGATGGGATTGTAATCTCTCTGTTTCCTTTCATAATGTTTCGGTCTTACCGAGATGAGCGATCGGTCCCACTGAGATTGCAATGTAAACTCTCTGTTTCCCTTTTGTAACATTTCGGCCTCACCGAGATGAGCGAATCGGTCCCACCGAGTTTACCTGACCAACTCTCTGGTTAGCTTATTACCAAAATCGGTCCCACCGAGTTTGTGTAATTGGTCGCACCGAGATTACGTTATGCCCTAACCCTAACCATATCGGTCCTACCGAGTTGCATCTCAGTCCCATCGAAAATCCTAACGGTCACT